>NC_043007.1:46518415-46673415 GCF_006345805.1 Octopus sinensis | reverse complement strand
GATTATCAATAATTTATTTCATATTATATCATAGATGTTTCAAAGAAAAAGATTATGAAATATAGCGCTCTTCGTACGACAGCCATTGGGATTTTACGCATCTATTCATATAGATTTCATGCACCTATTCATGTACAATTTCCTACCGTAATGTTTACTATTTATTTGGAAGCGATGCAAATTTGAATTTTTCTCATTCTTTGTGGAGAGTAATCTCGATTGTTTGTTTGTGGTTATTTGCATCGGAAATTATACCCGCTTTAATCCTGAACGCTATGCCCTTTTTGAGGAACAGTAACCATTTAATACATAAATTTCTAAAGAATATGCTGTGTAATATTAGTAAAACTTGACTGCAGCTTTTACTATAACGCAAGCCCTCCCCAACCTACTTTGCGCCCTTTTCAAGCCTAGCCAGGTTCATGGGCCCGGTTTCCCAGTTTCTATGGCGTATGTGTTCCCCCCCAGCTGGACGGGACGCCAGACCATCGCAGCGTTACTCAAGAAACAGGAAGAAAGAGTGCGAGAAAGTTGGAGCGAAAGAGTATAACAGGGGTCACCACCACTCCTTGTCTGGAGTCTTGTGGAGCTTTAGGCGTTTTGTTCAATAACCACACACAACGCCCGGTCTGGGAATCGAAACCACGATCCTCCGACCGCGAGTCCACTGCTCTAACCACTGGGCCATTGCGCCTCCCCCTCCCCCACCTACCTACCTACTAATACTACAGTCTCTAGGGGCAACTCACGCGACATAGGGTCATGAGTAGACAACAATCAGTTTAAAAACTATTAACTTTTCGGTTGGCTGGAATTTATACATAGAACAATGCAACCTTTACATCTAGGTAATCTACGTAACAGAGATATTGTGTAATTATTTGCTTTATCGTGACGCTTTCTGTCAAAACTCACATTCACTATGCAATAAATATCTTGCGGCAAACAACAGATGCTGCAACAAGAATAATGAGAGCAATAAAATGCTGGGAATTCGGCGAACATCATTATCACCTTTACCTTCGTCTAGGCTGTTTTCCACATTCATTCAAATGTCTTCAACCTTCTAATAATTTGTTTTACGTACAGTTATCTATACTGTAGCAGGTTATACGACTGTCAGTCATAAATACTTAAAATTTGTTAGATGTTGTAGCATTCTGTTATCATTACTTCTGAGATATACGGTGGCACTTCTATAAATACACACACACACACTACATATATCACTTTTTATTCCAATTTATCTCCAGTTCAGCTTTGGTCAAGTAGTTACAACATAGACGAGTATCATTCTAAACAGTAAGTTATTTGAGAGAGATTTTGGTTGCTACTTCTAGCAGATCATGTTTGCACTTTAGTTTGTTAGTGAAATGTAATTAGCTTTGATGTGATAGTGACTGAATTATTGTGACTTAATGGCGTTGATATTAAAGAGGACAATGCACAATGCTGCTACAATTAACTCAGATACAGCTATCTGTTTGCTCCCTCAAATATCCGAATTTCAAATTTTACTTGTGTAAGCATTAATTATACAGGAAACCAAAAGATGAATACATGGCCCCAAAATACACAAACGCACTTTGAAAAAAATAATGTATGTTTTTCTTCTTAATTTGCAATCCCGTTTATAACTCCACACATTGTCTGCCGAATATTATGTAATAACTACCTGTCATCAACATTTTAAGCGGGTATTTCTTTGAAATAAGCAAAGGGGTCAGCTCCGTGCATTTTGATTTGTTAATTACGTAAGAAGTTGCATCAAATATTTATTTTTTTCTTTCACTCTTCATTGTTATGGATTGCAAATTTTGACGACAATCTCGTTCATGAGATTTCATTCTCTGATCACATGTATTTGTATGTGGCTTTTCACAATGATATTTGCTCTAGAGGATTTACTTTTCAGATTCTTTGTACCGAATTACACTTCCCCGAATTACACTTCTCTGTTTATTTGACAGATTTCATCAGCAATTCATATTGGGAAATATTGATTTTAATATTTACAGGCGAAAAATATATTGGAAAAGAAAATATCAAAATAAGAATAAAAATATTTTCATTATTTCTTAGATAAAAACCATTTCAGAAAGAATTGCAGTATTTTTCTACTGTATATGTTTAAGAACCAAATATTGGGAAAGAGCTATCACTTTCTTTAGCCAGAAAGAAAATAATTAGATTTCCAAGTGGCCACTTTTATCTGTATGCAAAAAAACTAGCCAGACGTCAACTGCAACAACATAAATATGTTTGTTAATGTGGAAAACCTCGACAAATACAGACAGAATAGCTTTGAAATTAAATATTTTATAGATATTGGGGAGGAAAGACTAAACATGCACAACATGATTAAGTAGGATATACACAACTTCTATAATTAAAAAAGTATATAATAATGAAAACATCACTCGACAAATATTTCTGTGAAAAGCAGAGTAAATTTAAACAAATATTTGATACCCACCTAACTATTTGCAATATTCTAGATGAGCAACATACGGTCATAATTTTTAGCTGCAAATATGTTGGGGATAGAATGTTCTGTCTTATTAGATAGAGACATGATAGCTGCTTACTACTCAGCTACAAACTAGATACGATTAAAATTGCATGTGATCAGCTAAGATTCACATGTCGGAAGAGACACTTCCTTAAAGCACCGACTGAGGTACATGTTACTTTCTATTCCGTTTGCTTAAAGATTAATTCCGAAAAAATCCATTGACACCGGGACAACCAAAGACTGGTGAGTGAATTTGGTTTCAGATAAACGGAAAGAAGCCCGCCGATATATATTATATATATACATGCTATTTATTAGAGATGAAAGAAACTTCATAATTAGGTACGCAGAAATTCACATCACCACTCGCCAGACAATTGTGACAATAGAGTATTATAATAAATGATTGGCGAACTGCTACAGGAAACTCTGGATAACTGTTCATGAAGATTTTTTCTGATTTGATGAAAAGTATATTGTCCTGCCTTTGGTAATTGACTACTACGTTTTCCACTTTGTTTTACATCTATGAACTTACTTCAATACATACATACATACATACATACATATATACATACATACACACACATTTATGAATATATGTATATATGTGTGTATGTATGTATGTATCTATCTATCTATATATATATATATAAATTAAATTAGAGATAAAACCACTATTAGACAAATCAAACAGTGAAAAACATAAACCAAAACATAGAAATAAAAATAATTAATATAATTTACAAAATATATAAAATATAAAATTTAAAATTTAAATTATTTAAATTTAAAATCATTAATTTATATTTATATTTATAATTTTTTTATATAATTATATATAACTATCACAACGTATTAAAAAGTTTATTATAAGATAAGTTATATATATACATATATGTATTTCTAATATTGCCAAAGTGTTGGAGTCAACACACATTCCATATCTTGATATTTTTTCTAAATCTATTTTGTAATTTCTGAAGGAAAGTGATGTTTTTTTCATGATGTAATCGGTTTATTCATTATCAAATAGTACATCTGAAACAGTGAAGCTCATCGCATTTGTATTCGTTCTCTATGTAAACATTCTCTGCGTTGGATCCGGAACTCACACTGTATTGTCAAACTACATGTCGGCATGTGTATCTATAATTTCATATAAATGTACACTTATGTAAATGTGTATGTTGATTTGTTTATGTGCATATATATATAAGTATTAGGACGCATTGATGTATGCGCGTGTGTCCGTATATGAAATATAGACAGATATACCCATCTTGAACTTGACTTCGTGTCCTGATTATTTAAAACACATTGATTTAAATGAATCCTACAACTAATTAATGTGTGTGGGTTTGTGTGCACGTGCGTGTGTATTGCTGACAATTATAAGAATTTATGAACGTTTGAGAGAACGTGGAATAATTTTGGTGGAAGTGCTTTTTAAATTTATAAATGTTGGCATGTAAAAATCCTGTTGGATAGAACACATTCTATCTCCTTTAGACATGGAAAGCGTTCTACCATAAGTACAAAAATAGACATCCTATGTACATATACATCCACAAATAATAGTATGTAAATCTTGAGTTTGGAAATCAACATAAACTTCTCACTGATACGCAAAAATTTGGAAAATGCATAATGAAATTAAAAGTATTGCTTTGCAAGAACGCATGCAAAGTCTACAGGACATATGGATTCGCGTACTACGGGCAAACTTCGACATTTTGCACCCATTTGTTTTTTCAACACAATATTTACATGCCATTAATATTAACTATGTTCTTAGAGAACCAGTTTTAAAATAAAGCGATGTGTTTGTGTGTGTGTGTTTCTTCCCTCACAACCGCTTGTCAATAGGGGTTGGTTTGCTTACGTACCCATAATGTAGCATTTCGGCACAAAAGATCAATAGAATACGCACCTGACTTAAACAAATAAATGCCGTTGTGATGTATTCGACAGTCTTTAAGGCAGCTCCCTAGCATGGCACTTGTTTCGTATAACGGCATACACAGACAAACGAGCATGATTCGAAATGGGAAAGAAAAGGATTGTATGAATCCAGGTAATATATGGCATGACTTTATTTGGTGAATGGTGATGATAGATAATTCAAATGAATTGTGTAACGTTTCTATGAATACGATGTTTATTTGTTTCAGGTAGATTAGATTAGAGTACCTTTTTGTGTCTGGGCAGAGTACGAGGGAACAGGTGAGAAGCTAAACACAGTACCCTTTATGGTTCTTAAATCTGGCACCTCACATGTAGTTATTCGAAGTACGCGTTTGATGTCATATAGCAGCTTCATCCACACACACACATACACGCACGCACACATACATGCATACATACATACATACATACATATATATATATATATATATATATATATATAATATATATATATATATATGTACACACAAAGTAATTTCTATATCATAACATTTACCAAAACTGGCATCATTGTGAAGGAGAATCACACAATATCAAAGTATTGTAAAATATATACAAGAAACTATGGACACCTAAAGAAGTTAACCCCTTAGAACTAGAAATTCAATGAAGAATAACTTAGAGCAAGAGAACACATCATAACGTTTCATAATGAAGAATTACATCATACTTATAAACCTATCATCTGCTGCCTGACTGCTGTCATTATGGTTTTGATACCTGTGCACCACCATTTAATCTGATGATATCAAACATGTGTAACACATACACTCTGTGCAGGAATTAATCGATAAAATGCAGGAGTGGAATATTAGCGCAATGTGTCCATTATACTTACATCTATATAGTATTACATGTAAAAACATCCCGTCTCAAGTATAAATAATTACTATCTATAGAGCAAACAAATTAAAAAATGAAATATAGAAAACAACGAAATATGATCATAGAGAGTAAAAATATTAAAGAATTAAAAAAATTAAAAATCAAAGAACACGAAAGCAAACTAGATTAATCAAAGAATATAAACTAATAGGCGTTGCTACTTATAAACCTCCAACACATACTTAAAACACGAACACATCAATAATGCTAACCAAAAGTAAGCTGGCCAAATAACATACCACTTTAGGCCTGTTTCTCAGAAGTTAATCAAATCCGTTACGACATCTCTGATCGGAACCAAATGTGGTTTAAAAATACACTAAAGTAATTCATAATGTTTTCAATGTATGGGAAAGTAACCAAATTAACCCTGTTTATATACCTCGTCTTAAAGGCAACAGATGTGCATAAACCAATGCAGACCAATATTTACTAGATGCAAACCTTAATTAGAGGAAATAATTTAAACAAATAACTCGACGTACAAAGCATGGAATGTAAAATTGGTTAAAATACCCAAATCGTAAAGAACATACTCGATAGCATATATAAAACATGAAACCTTAATTAAAATGGACGAAATGAAAGCTAACTACCAGTCATTACCCGCCTAGGATATGGGAATTAATTAATGTAGACTTATAACTATTAAATATAAACTATAATTCTAGAAAATATGTTTAAAGAAATATTTCTAGCTAAATTCATATATTAAATCTGACATTGACTGAAACGAATCGTATTGAAATATTCATAATATAAAGCACAGCAGAGAGGTGATAAGAAGAAATAATGAAAACAAACATTTACCGCATCATTTACTCACTGTCTCCACGAAAAGATCGTTTGTAATCTATGAGCAGATGTCGATAATAAATTTTTAACGGAAAAGATAACAATGCTCAATAATATATGACAACCTACCCACAAGCTGTAAATCAATGGCATTATATTAAACACTAATTAAAACTCATCAGTCTGCAAATCTGTACAAATTCATATTCTGTAAATTACTTCGAATTGTCTCCAAATATCTTTATGTTCCACACCCGGACGTTTAGATCATTTAATTAACATTATTCTTCTTTTCTTCTTTAATTAACAGTATGCTTCCTTTGCGTATGCATCATAAAAATTTTTGTTTTTCTTTTCCGAAAACATACGAACCAAAGTTATAATTCTAAATTATTTGATAACTTGACTGGTAAACACATAATAACATACTCGAGGATATCTATTTAGGGAACAGAGCAAGGATGCATGCCATACAAACGTTAATGTTATCAGTGGAATTGTAAGTAATAGTCACATAGTTTTTACTTTCATAAACCATCTTATCATCAAAATAGTTAACCTCATCCATCCAGTCTCTGTTTGTCTTCACTTCCAGATCTTCCAGATGTATTTTGCCAAACAATTATTAAAAATTATTGTAGTTTTATCTTTTAACTTAACGTTGAATCATTATACTACATTCATACTGACGTGCCGCCTTGCAGTATTTAAAATCGAATCGACTCCAGTTCTTAATATTTTTTAAAGCATCGTATTTATTGTATCAATCAATTTTGCCGAGCCGCTGAGTTACGCGGACATATATTGTAAATATGTATATGTGTGTTTGTACGACGAGCTTCATTCAGTTTCTGTCTATCAAATCCCTTCACAAGACCTTGGTCACCCCGAGGCTATTGTAGAAGATAGTAGTGCAAAGTGTTACGCAGTGGGACTGAACCCAGGACTATATGGTTGGGAAGCAGGGAATGAAAACATCATCGATATATCTGTTGCAACCACTTAGTTGTTTGACTTAACCTATCTTTGTTAATTTTGTAAAATTCATTAAGAAAACTAATTTGTCATGAATATTAATAGATATCTCTTGATACAGGGATGCAAGTACCACCCTGTCTGAATACCCTACATTTGTTCAAATATTCTCCCCGCTAAATTAATATGAATTTTATAAACAATAAAACCAATTATCTCTGTTAATCTGGAATTGTCGAGTGTATATATATATATATATATATATATACATTAACGGTTTATTTCTCTGTAATTAGTCAAATTAATGAACACATCTCTGATCAGAACCCACTGTGGTTGGGTGTGATAAATAATATTAGGTACAAAATCAACTTCCGTAGCTAATATCATACATAAACGGAATTACACGCGTATAGTTTTTTCTCCTCCCTTTTATCTCCCTTCCGCAATCTCTCTCTCTCTCTCTCTCTCTCTCTCTCTCTCTTTAATTCTCACTGCCTCATATGTTCCCAACACACACACGCACACGTACATACACACAAGTACAAACACACAATCATCTGCATTGATTATTTACTTTTGGTGGGCAATTTGTTCCATTGATGAATTCTTACCGAATTATTTTTCTCTTTACTCATGTTAACTTCAGTTTGTTCTCGAGTACATTGTGGCTGTGACGTTATGTGTCCACGTTCACTGATCTACCGTTTTACGTAGAACGTGAGGAAATGCACTGAATTACATACGTATATGTGTGTGCAATTCTGTGTGTGTATTATGCATATATATATGCATACAATCATATATGGATCACTCACTGCATCTAAATATATATTTTGTGAGTACACATTATTTTAAATACCACTAAAATATGATTAATAGACATTTAATGCTGGGTTCAGTTTAGGCACATATTTCAAGAATACTGCCATGCCTTCATGCTTAGATATCTCAATATCACTCTCTCTTTCTATTCACACTCTCTGTGTCTTCCTATCTCTCTCTTTCCATATTCTCTCTCTCGCTCTTTTCCTCGTTCCTTCTCTCTCTCTCTCTCTCTCTCTCTCTCTCTCTCTTTTCTCTCTCTCTCTCTCTCTCTTTGCTTTTCTCTGTCAACATTTGCAGCAACAATATAAAAAAATCTGAAACATCAAGAAATGATTCGAAATGGAAAAATTGTAGTTTTTATGCACATATAGGTTTTTATTCTAGTAAATATACATACATATATATATATATATAATATATATATATATATATATATATATATATAGATATATATATATATATATATATATATATATATATATATATATATACATTCATATATATATAGATATATACATACGTGCATACATACACACATATATATATGCATACATATGTATATATATATATATATAAATGTATATATGCGTCTATGCATGAATGCATGCATGTATGTATGTATGTGTGCGTTTGTATTTGTGTGTGTGTGTGTGTGCACATGAGTATATGCATCCACATATGCATGTAAGCTGGAATAAATGAAGAGAATATGATTGATAAGCAGATATGTACCGATCAACGCTATTATGATCACGAAGGAAAGAGTATGTTGTTTTCATTTCTCACGTCCTCATATATTTTCGAGCTGTTTTATTGTTCAAAGAAAAGATCAAATTTTATAGCAATAATATTTCTCACATATTACTTAAATATCTAACTGCCTGACTATTTTTCCTCATTCATTTTATTGTTATTACGTTTATTATTATTATTATTATTATTATTATTATTATTATTATTATCATTATTATTCAATTTTATGCTTTATTCTTGCCATTTCATATCTTATAACATCAAAATACATATTGCCAACATGTCACCAATTTTCGAATTACACAGTGATTTATTGAATATGTTCTCCTAGAATAAAAGTTGAAAAGCCCAGAAAAGTCCAATTGCACGAAATAAAACACTTTTCGTTGAAAAATCTATAATATGCACATATTGTATTGATATAATTTATCATATATGCAATCAACATCCGCTGCATCCCACCTACAAACTACCAAAGGAAACGAGTTAAATTTCATAGATATAATATGATGAATTGATTTATGCGCACGGACACCCCCAAACCACACACATATTACGTATATATACACACACGAGCATAATGCGCAGACGCACACACACACACACACAGATATATATATATAAACGGCAAAAAGAAAATGGAGGGATTCAAGAGGTGGTATTCATCAAATTTTAGTCATTATAATATGTCTTTATTTATTTACTTAAAAAAAAATTATAACATTATATATACATGTATAGCATATTGTGCTTCATATATATACAAATACCAGTAATTATTAAAATATATAACGTAGAACATAGAAAGTAGAATATTTTCTTACAAATATTAACGGAAAATAATAAAGTATCTTAATTAATACACGAAAATTAGTGATATTAATACGGAGAAATATCACGGGTATTAATATAAACTGTAACCCACTGTTTTGGGACCTTTATCTCAAGCCCTCAATAGAAGATATATTGCATGTTTATATCTATATATATGTTTGTGTATAATTATTATAATTATATAAAAATAATAATATGACCTACTACAGCAATCCTCCCTTCTCAACACATGAAATATATATGTACTTATTGGTATGCTTGTACGTAAATATATATAAATATATATATATATAATATATATATATATATATATATATATATATATATATATATATATATATATATATATATATGTGTGTGTGTGTGTGTGTGTGTGTGTGCATGTGTGTGTGTGTGTGAGTGTGTGTGTGTGTTTTTTTTCCTCATTTATATACCTTTTCATTCATGCATAACTATAATAATCTTAAGATACATTGACTATTTAAATTCCACTATCATTTCTCTTTTAATAACTTTCTCTTTCCCCTGTTTATACTTTATCTAATAAGAATAATATAACACACCTAATAATAATAGGTATTGTTTCCTGTGTATGCATATACATATAAATATATAAATATATAGATATACATTTATATATATTTATGTATATGTATATATAATGAAAAGTGTACATATATGTATGTATTTATATTTATAAATTAACCTTAGGAACTTTTTAAACTCTCTGACGAAGCCCAGAGGCACACCCAAGTACCTTAACCTTATCTACCAAATACGTAAATTCATTCAAGGGATGGAAGTAAAGTGAGGCAGTATGACCTCGTGGCTGAAACAGCTGTAAGAAGCTATTCTGCTTCCTATTTTTTACATTATATATTTTAATAATTTCTGGTATTTTTATATATGTAAAGTATATGTTATACATGTATTTATATTGTGATACTTGTTTTTTTTTAAATAAATAAATAAATAGACATAATATAATATTTAAAAGTTGATGAATACCACCTCCTGATCCCCTCCATATTACTTATTGCCGTATAAATTAAGAGTAGAACAATTTTTACCCTCGCCCATTTATTGCATTCAGTAGTGTAATTACCATTCAATGAAAAAACACATGTATTAATAATTGGGTATTCTACCAGCAGTATATTGAATAGATATTATCCCTGAGTTGGTTGCATTCACAACCTCTAACTCTCTAGGAATTATTTTGTATATACATATACATACATACTTACATATATATATATATATATATATATATATATATATATATATATATATATATATATATACATATATATATATATATATATATATATATATATATTATATATATATATATGTTGATATATATATATATATATATATACTATATATATATATATATCCTCAACAGCTCTGATCCTTTTCACAACTTTTATCGCCTCTTACCTTCTTTCAACGGTCATCATACCTCTTGTGCCGGCGAAAACTTTAAACCAAAAGCAGTATGGAATATTTCATACCTTTCTACGACATGTTTTTCTCAGTTTAGCAGAAAACTTTATTTCATGGTATATTTCAAAACGTCCCTACTGCATTCTGCAAACTAGTCAGCTGTGACAAGCACATTTTTACGAGGGTGTGTTCAAAGTGCCGCTACAAATGTCTCCATCAATAACAGAATAACAGAACTTAACAGGTCAGCTTATTAAATATATAGAAAATATATAGTAAAATTACAGCAATCTGGGACAGCCCTAAATGAATCTCAAAACTTCTGGAATGCGCCCTGACGTTCGCATATTGAGTCTACTATCAAGTTATTTTCAAATTATACCTTTCTTTTTTTTTTACTCTTTTTGTTCATTTTGTTTTTCTGGTGAAAAGTTATGTTTATATCGTTGACCAAACTTTTCATTTAAACATATCCTTTTGGCTCTTATCATTTTCCACAAATATTACTAACTTAAACACATATATTCACAAAATGGTGCTTTTATGTGTTTATTCAAGTTGCTATAATTAGCAATTTCCTGCAATCATTCAGAAACATATATAATATTGAAAACAGGATCTTGTCTTGAAACATTGTTTGTGGAGATGTCATCTAATTAAATGCAAATGTTTTACACAATAAATAGGCTGTTTGCAGAGTAGAGAATATACTATTCAAATAAACGTTTTATTAAGTTAAATATGAAAAAGATTATTTGATAAGCATTGAATGAAAATGCGACTTAAATTTTAATAATTAACTCAATGTAACAACTGCATTTTTCTTCTGAAAATAGCGAGCCTGTTCTCATAATTGAGATATTATTAATACCGAAGGCAAAAAATACATAGTCGTTACTAGAACTACATCATGGGAGTTACTGCCCGTGGAATATGCTGCATGTACGCATCCTTATGGGCGAGTAGGTATGTATGTAGTGGTATATGCGGGTATATAAAAGGGCAGGGTTAGAACAACTGCAGGATGCATTTAAATCCATAAAATAAATACATGAAAATATGTACAATTCCAATATACCGTCCATACATATCCACGCATATAGGCTGGATAGGTACAGACAAGGTAGGAGTAGAACGACAGCAGGAAACAAGGAAATTCATACAAATACATACATCCAGGTATGAAAAATCCAATATACAAACATACACATCGACACGCACGCGTAAATATACACAACCATACACACACACACACACACACACACACACGTAAACCTCACACAAAAGAACACACAACCACACATACATCCACACACACACACAAACTCACCACACATACACACACAGACATATACTGGCACATGTGAACATAGACACCCGCGTAAAATTACGCAGGAATAATACAAGAACGCATACGCTCAAGAATACGTACAGTTGTTTACCTATTCTAAAAACCGTCAGATTGCACGCACACGCTGATACGCACCCACACGGCTGGGAATGCACTCACATAAGCAAACACTCACACAATCACACAGACACACAAGATCGCACACTCAGACGCTCGCACACATCCATTAACACCCCTGGACATGTAGAAGCTCACTCCCACGTACGCTGTTCTCCTTTCCAAGTGCCAACATGAGGAACTACATACATAAATCTTTACGGAATGACAAGCGAAGCCTAGCAGATATGAAACGGAACTAATTTTGAACAAAAGGACGAAACTTTAAAGAGGTTACGTATGGCCAATACACAAGCATTCACGTAAGCACAAACATGCGTACAAGCAGTAAGGCGGGTGTACACATAAAATCCACACACATACGCACACGCACATATACACCCACAAACACAAGCATAAACTTTTCGTTTACACTCACGCTTACTTCCTCTTCTATTTAAGCACATCAAAATACACACATACAAGCATACATATATAGAGGCATAAGGGCAATTCTGGAACAGACAGAAAGCAGGGGGAGAAATGGGTAACACACTCACGCATTACAGCAGTGGCGAATGGAGACGGGAGGACTGTGAGTGACAAAGCGATTGCTTCTCTCATCAATGCAGTAAACAAATGATCGATTAGTCAGTTGGTAGGTAGTTAACAAATTGCGATATTCAACCAGTGTGTGTGTTTATTGTTACTGGCTTAATAACCCTCTCAAGACACATCAAGATATATTTTTTTCTTTTATTGGTTTATTTGTTTCAGTCATTTGACTGCGGCCATGACAGAGCACCGCATTTACTCGAACAAATCAACTCCATGATTTATTCTTTGTAAGCCTAGTACTTATTCTATCAGTCTCTTTGCCATAATGCTAAGTTACGGGTGCGTAAACACACCAATATCGGTTGTTTTCAAGCGACAGGTTGGCGGAGGGGACAAACACAGACACCACACATACGCACAAACACACACACACACATACGACAGACTTCTTTCAGTTCTCTTCTACCAAATCCACTCACAAGGCTTTGGTCAGTCCGTGGTTATAGTAGAAGAAGCTTACCCCAGGTGCCACGCAATGGGAGTAAAACGGGAACCATGTAGTTAGTAAGCAAACTACTTATCCCACAGCCAGTCCTGCGCCTATATATCATATATATAATATAATTCAATATAATATATATATATATATATATATATAGATATATATAATATATATATATATATATATATATATATATATATAATATATATATATATATATATATATATTTATATATACTTTTTGAAAAGGATGTATAAAACACAGCATGATGGCATTTATTTCTGAATACAATACACGTACATATTGAGACATACATTTGATCCCACACATCTCTGGACTAAAGTAAATAAGTTTTCGTTGTTCTTCTCGGTGACCTTCTTGAACCCTGCTAAGGATCTAGAAATTATCTCAATGAAAAGCATAAATTATGTGATTTATATGAAACTTCTTGAAACAGGTTCGATTTTTACATGCAACTTTCTCGAGTATCCCTAGATAAATATATAGATGGCGTAACAATCAAATAGGAAGGAACATGTCTATATCACCATTTGATGAATATGCAATTCAGCTGGCTACGCCTTCTCTGAATACTGTATATAAAAAGTAATTACGCTTATAGACACAATAATATATAAAAATATTATTTGGATTCCATGTCTCGGCTTTTATCAACACCAACACAAGATATTTCAATCAGATTTTTGTCTGTCAAAATCCTAATTACTTTCAAATGCAGCATCAAGTAAATTTTCTGATGCGTTCTTTTACATATATTTATCGTTTTCTTTTACAAGATTTACTTTTCTTTGTAGTTAATTTTGCTATATATATATATATATATATATATTATAATATATATATATATATATATATATATATATATAATATATATATTCTTGTAGATTTCAATGTCTGTAGATGTCAATCACAATTATATAATTTATAATGAAAAATAACTTTTTTGTTTTTCATTTTCTGAAGAGAAATAGAGAGAAAATAAAATTACTTCAGAATTACTTTGAAATTACAGTGCACATGTCGACATATTACTAAAGAATAATGTAGTATTATCTGTCGCATGCTGAATACCTTGATCTGATATTTAATAAAACGAATACACACTCACACACGCACAAACACGTGTCTGTATGTATGTAGTTATATATCTATTTATATGGTCGTGGCATTCCGTGGGTTACGACGACGAGGCTTCTGTTGATCCGATCAGCGTAACAGCCTGCTCGTGAAATTAATGTGCATGTAACTGAGCACTCCACAGACATGTATACTCTTAACGTTGTTCTCAGGAGAACTGGCCCTTTGAAATAGAGATTCTACACATTTTTGCCGTTCGAATGGACTGATGCAACGGTAAATAAAGTGTCTTGTGAAGTGATCGCACGAAATTACATCGTGAGCCGAATAACCTAACCCCTAAGCCTCGCGCTTTCATTCTACACTCACACACACACACACACATACACTTGCGTGGCTTTTTAAGGATATTGTATCTATTTACGTATAACTATAATTTTACTTATTCAGAGACCAATTTATAACCACGAAATATGGTCGGAACTGTGTAGTCAGAGGCAGATGAAAGGGGAAAAATCTAGCAGAGTTTCCATGCTACATACGCTTCTCTCTTACACAACGCACACACACACATACATTCACACACACACATACATTCACACACACACGCAACATATATTTACATACAACTATATTTAAAGAATATCGAACACTGACACAAGATATGTTGTGTTCGATATTGTCGGTATCTTTCGAGCTGCTGCTAATTCATATTATAATATATATATAAATATATTATATATATATATATATATATATCCGATTTCTCATATAAATTGTTTCAAGCATATGTTGTAATCTCTTAGGCTTTGTTCTCTTTACTGAGCAATACTCATTGGTCAGAGGGTATTAGCCCTTTCCGACATAATCTGAATGATAATGTGTTGATCTACACGAAAGTATAAGCAATGCTTGCCGCAGAGGAGATGGTGTGGTATGTCCTTTATAAGGTATTTCTGTCTGTTTCCTTTTCTTACTTCGATACATATAGTTTCTCCGAGTAATTTATTTCTAAAATATTCGTGTTGAACATACAGTATTGAGATGTAACTTGCCAGTTGGTATATAATCTGTTCAGATTTTGTTAGTTTCCTTGCCACTCCCATGTAACAAATTCGTGCTTCATGTTTTTTCTTTTTTTTTTCCTTGTAATAGATGTGCTGTTTGCATTACGTTATAGACCAATATGGATCGCAGACAATTTTGCAGGATCACACAGCAGAATATATTCAACATGAATATTATTGAGGACCACGACAATATCGGTGTATCACGCACCTAGGAGATCTATTTTAAATATATGTAACCAATAGAGAAAGAAAACATACTAGCAAACACAGTAAAGGATGCCTACACCCCCTGCAAAAGTTATACGTACAGTACCACTACACGTACCCCACTTCCACAAAAATACCAACCGCAAACACTTCATAATATCTCTTACCGACGTACAGCAAAACCAACCCAGTGACATTGTCTCGGTACCAAAGGACATAACTCTTAACTAAATCTCCTACTCGGTTCATTTCATCCTTTTCCCACAACAACCGCAAACTGGATGTGTCACTTAACCTCCAACAATAGAGATCGGTTACCATATTTCATTAAATACCTGATACCTCTCAGGAGCGTAGGGCCATATAATAGGATTGTTACCTAACACTAAGATGTACCCCAGCGCGAAACCGATTCAGCCATGACGGATATAGAATACTGTATACTTTATTTATATTATTTACCTTTGACGTATAATTGTCCTCATCTTGTTTGTTCTTAACACAGTTTCGGCTCCCAGCTTTCATCAGGTGTCTTGGGAAAATTTCGATAATGGGTTCTCATTCCTGAGGTATTTTTCGATATTGTTATTATTATTATAATTATTATTATTATTATTATTATTATTATTATTATTATTATTATTATTATTATCATCATTATTATTATTCAGGTCACTGCTTGCAATCGAACTCGAGCATATAGTGTAGTGGTTAAGAGCGCGGGCTACTAGCCCCAAGATTTCGAGTTCGATTCTAAGCAGTGACCTGAATGATAATAATAATAATAATGATAATAATAATAATAATAATAATAATAATAATAATAATAATAATAATGATAATAATAATAATAATAATAATAATAATTATAATAATAACAACAATAATAATAATAACCTGTCGCCCTACAATGTACGAAACATTTACTGCAGTAATATCGCAAAGATTGAACAAGCACCCGGACGAAAACAACCTGTTTCCAGAAGAGCAGACAGGATGCCGCAAAGGCTCATATGGCTGTAAAGATCAACTAATGATCAATAAAGCCATAACTGAAGACAGCCACAGAAAGAAGAAAGGCCTCAGTATGGCCTGGATCGACTACAAAAAGGCGTTTGATAGCATCCCCCACACATGGATTCTGGAAACACTAGCCATAAACAAAATTGCACCAACAATTATAAAGTACATAGGACACTCTATGAATAAATGGCAAACAGTGCTACAGCTCCAAACAAAAGAGGGACTTGTGGAAACCAACGCCATCCCCATTAGAAGAGGAATATTCCAGGGAGATACGCTCTCTCCACTCCTTTTCTGCTTGGCACTGTCACCTCTATTCGGATATGCTAAACAGAACTGGATGCGGATATAAATGTTACGGCAAAACTATCAGCCACCTTTTATATATGGATGACCTAAAACTATACGTTACAAATGACAAACAGCTGGAAACACTACTAAAGACAGTTCATGGATTTACGAAAGAAATAGATATGAAATTTGGATTAGAGAAATGCGCCAAAGTAACCCTGAAAAGAGGAATACTAGTTAAGAGTAGCAACATCACACTATAAAAAAACCAATGAAATAAAAGAATTAGACCAAAGCCAAACTTACAAATACTTAGGAATCCATGAACTAGATAAGACACAGCACACAAAAATGAAAGAGAAAATAAAAAAGAATATTATAGACGAGGTAGATCAATACTGAAAACAGAGCTCAATGCTAAAAACAAGATAATAGGTATCAACACTTTAGCCGTCCCAGTTATATGTTACAGCTACAATATCCTTAACTGGACACTAAATGAACTGACCAAAATAGATAGGAAAACAAGTAAAATAATGACAGGATCTAGGATGCATCACCCAAAATCTGACATAGAAAGGCTATATATACAACGTATAGATGGTGGTAGAGGCCTTATACAGCTGGAAAACTACTATAAAATAACCACCATAGGACTGCAAAAATATCTACTTCAGAAGGAAGAAAAACTGATAAAATAGCGGCAAAACAGGAGAAAAACAAAAACTGTTCTCAATATTTAAGGAAGATGAAAAATACAAAAAAGAAATCATACCACCTAACAAATATGTAGAAGAAGAAGAAGAAGAAGAAGAAGAAGAAGAAGAAGAAGAAGAACAAGAAGAAGAAGAAGAAAAGAAGAAGAAGAAGAAGAAGAAGAAGAAGAGAAGAAGAAGAAGAAGAAGAAGAAGAAGAAGAAGAAGAAGAAGAAGAAGAAGAACACGAAGAAGAAGAAGAAGAAGAAGAAGAAGAAGAAGAAGAAGAAGAAGAAACAACAAAAGCTATAAAACAAATGAAATCCAAACTAAAAATAGAACAGCAACGAACCATGATAAAATGATGGCAAGAAAAGCCCCTTCATGGCAAATACTGGACTAAACTAAATGCAAAAGAAATAAACAAAGAAAAATCCCAACAATGGTTGAGAAGCTCAGGACTCAAATCAGAGACAGAAGGATTTTTAATTGCAGCACAAGACCAAAGCCTCCCCACCAGAAATTACCAAAAACATGTAATGAAAGAAATATTACAAGTAACTGCAGAATATTTGGAGATGGACAAGAAACAATAAATCATATTATCTCTGGCTGCCCAGTCCTGGCTAAGAAGGAATATATTCACAGATACGACAGAGTTGGGACCTATATACACTGGAAACTATGCCAACATTATTGAATAACAACAGAAAAAAGATGGTATAGGCACACACCAGAAAAGGTCACAGAAAACGAGAAAGCAACCATACTCTGGGATATGCCAATACACAGAGATAGAGACATTAAGGCCAACAGACCACATATAGTTGTGAGAGATCATGAAGAAAATATGTTTTCGAATTGATGTATCAATACCAGCGGATGACAACGTTCTCTAAAAGAAATGGAGAAACTTTCAAAATAAAAAGACCTGGAAATAGAGGTAACCAGAATGTTGAATCTAAAAACAGAAACAATTCCTATCATAATAGGTGCATTAGGCATGATAAAAAAATATTCAGACAAATACATAACAAAAACACCAGGACTTCCAAACACACATATAACATACAGAAAATTGCACTACTAGGCACTGCACACATCCTACGCAGAACACTTTCCATACAATAACCATCAGAGCATCACAACAAATCACAGCACATACCCCAGGCACACAGAGCTGCGTTCGGTAGTGAAGTGAAAGCACGATATAAAAAATATACTACTGAATAATAATAATAATAATATAATAATAATATATATTATAATAATAATAATATTAATAATAATAATATAATAATAATATAATAATAATGATAATAATAATAATTATAATAATAATAACAATAATAATAATATAATAGTAATAATAATAATTTATTAATAATAATAATAATAATAATAATTATAATAAACTATAATAATAATAATAATATTTAAGGAAGATGAAAAATAACAAAAATATGAAGAAGAAGAAGAAGAAGAAGAGAGGAACAAGAAGAACAAGAACAAGAACAAGAACAAAGAAGAAGAAGAAAGAAGAAGAAAAGAAGAAAGAAGAAGAAGAAGAAGAAGAAGAACACGAAGAAGAAGAAGAAGAAGAAAAGAAGGGGTGCTTGAAAATGACCACATCTCCACTCACTCCTTGGAACTTCACCATTCAAACTGACAGGAAGATAGATGCAAATAGGCCAGACATCATATTGAAAGACTTCAAACAAGAACATGCCTCCTCATTGATATGACTGTCCCAATCGATATAAACGTATCTGTCAGGACCTACCAAAAACTGAGCAAATATAAGATCTTGAAATAGAAATCAGCAAAATGTGGAAGCTGAAGACTAAAACAATACCTGTTGTCATAGGTGCCCTGGGAATGATAGCAAAAGGGGCTGATAGCTACCTAACTCAGATACCAGGAAACCCAAAAATGGCAGAAATTCAAAAGATAGTGCTCATGGGAACTGCTCATATCCTACGCAAAATACTCTCTATGTAACCTCAAGGTTTAAAACAACCATAATTTTCGGTTTAAAAAAAAAAAAAAAAAACTTTTTTTTTTTTTTAGACATTCATTAGTACAAAATCCCCACCACCCCCAAATATATGGCACACTAGGCATAACAACAACATGAACTTCCAACCCTGTTGTCTCTTGATGTCTCTGGGTGAGACTTGGAGCCAACTTGTACAAATATAAGCAAAAGTCAAACAGAATACTAATAATAATAATAATAATAATAATAATAATAATAATAATAATAATAATGATAATAATAATAATTATAATAATATACAATAATATAATATATATAGTAATAATAATAATAATAATAATAATAATAATAATAATAATATAATAATAATAATAATAATAATAATAATGCCTGATGCAGTACCAGGCAGTGGCTCTCATGGCTTCTGATCTTAACTGACTGGAAGTGTTATCATGTACATTGTTTTGGTCTTGATAAAAGATGGGCTACAGCAAATATTCTGCTCAAACCCACAGGTTTGCTTGTCAATGCCCTGATGCAGTACCAGGCAGTGGCTCTCATGGCTTCTGATCTTAACTGACTGGAAGTGTTATCATGTACATTGTTTTGTCTTGGTATAAAAGATGGGCTACAGCAAATATTCTGCTCAATACCACAGGTTTGCTTGTCAGTTGTTTGACCTTAACCAGTTGAGCATGTCCCTTAGTGGCTGACGATATGTGCATATCTGATCACGAGCAGAAGTAGTGGGGGAGCATCATGGCATGTGTTGAGAGGGATTCTTTGGAGTTTGAATGGTTCACCTCTGGAAACATAGGTGTTTCGTTCAACATCCTAAAGCAACCCTTATTCAGGGACCGTTTGAGCAGGATGGGCTACTCAACCTGAAGAAAATTCTAACTGGGCCCCACCTGCAAGGTCATGTGTTGTTTATCTTGATATGAGATCACCATGTCGCGCACATATGGTTGTGATGCATGTGCCTGGTGTACCTTTATCAGACGGGTAGTCATGATGGGTATATTGGGCTTCGTATATTTTACCCCAGTGTCACTTTGATGGCATGAACTGCTCTCTCACTCAATAATAATAATAATAATAATAATAATAATAATAATAATAATAATAATAATAATAATAATAATAATATTTAAGGAAGATGAAAAATACAAAAATATGAAGAAGAAGAAGAAGAAGAAGAAGAAGAAGAAGAAGAAGAAGAAGAGGAACAAGAAGAACAAGAACAAGAACAAGAACAAGAACAAGAAGAAGAAGAAGAAGAAGAAGAAGAAGAAGAAGAAGAAGAAGAAGACAAAGAAGAGAAGAAGAAGAAGAAGAAGAGAAAAGAAGAAGAAGAAGAAGAACACGAAGAAGAAGAAGAAGAAGAAGAAGGGGTGCTTGAAAATGACCACATCTCACTCCTCTGGAACTTCACCATTCAAACTGACAGGAAGATAGATGCAAATAGGCCAGACATCATATTGAAAGACTTCAAACAAAGAACATGCCTCCTCATTGATATGACTGTCCCAATCGATATAAACGTATCTGTCAGGACCTACCAAAAACTGAGCAAATATAAAGATCTTGAAATAGAAATCAGCAAAATGTGGAAGCTGAAGACTAAAACAATACCTGTTGTCATAGGTGCCCTGGGAATGATAGCAAAAGGGGCTGATAGCTACCTAACTCAGATACCAGGAAACCCAAAATGGCAGAAATTCAAAAGATAGTGCTCTGGGAACTGCTCATATCCTACGCAAAATACTCTCTATGTAACCTCAAGGTTTAAAACACCATAATTTTCTGTTTAAAAAAAAAAAAAAAAAAACTTTTTTTTTTTAGACATTCATTAGTACAACATCCCCACCCCAAATATATGGCACACTAGGCATAACAACAACCATGAACTTCCAACCCTGTTGTCTCTTGAGGTCTCTGGGTGAGACTTGGAGCCAACTTGTACAAATATAAAGCAAAAGTCAAACAGAATAATAATATAATAATAATAATAATAATAATAATAATAATAATATAATAATAATAATGATAATAATAATAATTATAATAATAATAACAATAATAATAATATAATAGTAATAATAATAATAATAATAATAATAATAATAATAATAATAATAATAATAATAAATGCCCTGATGCAGTACCAGGCAGTGGCTCTCATGGCTTCTGATCTTAACTGACTGGAAGTGTTATCATGTACATTGTTTTGTCTTGGTATAAAAGATGGGCTACAGCAAATATTCTGCTCAATACCACAGGTTTGCTTGTCAATGCCCTGATGCAGTACCAGGCAGTGGCTCTCATGGCTTCTGATCTTAACTGACTGGAAGTGTTATCATGTACATTGTTTTGTCTTGGTATAAAAGATGGGCTACAGCAAATATTCTGCTCAATACCACAGGTTTGCTTGTCAGTTGTTTGACCTTAACCAGTTGAGCATGTCCCTTAGTGGCTGACGATATGTGCATCTCTGATCACGAGCAGAAGTAGTGGGGGAGCATCATGGCCATGTGTTGAGAGGGATTCTTTGGAGTTTGAATGGTTCACCTCTGGAAACATAGGTGTTTCGTTCAACATCCTAAAGCAACCCTTATTCAGGGACCGTTTGAGCAGGATGGGCTACTCAACCTGAAGAAAATTCTAACTGGGCCCCACCTGCAAGGTCATGTGTTGTTTATCTTGATATGAGATCACCATGTCGCGCACATATTGTTGTGATGCATGTGCCTGGTGTACCTTTATCAGACGGGTAGTCATGATGGGTACATTGGGCTTCGTATATTTTACCCCAGTGTCACTTTGATGGCATGAACTGCTCTCTCACTCAATAATAATAATAATAATGTACCAGGCAGTGGCTCTCATGGCTTCTGGTCTTAACTGATTGGAAGTGTTATCATGTACATTGTTTTGTCTTGGTATAAAAGATGAGCTACAGCAAATATTGTGCTCAATACCACAGATTTGCTTGTCAGTCGCTTGACCTTAACCAGTTGAGCATGTCCCTTAGTGGCTGACGATATGTGCATCTCTGATCACGAGCAGAAGTAGTTGGGGAGCATCATAGCCATGTGTTGAGAGGGATTCTTTAGGGTTTGAATAGTTCACCTCTGGAAACATGGGTGGTTCTTTCAACATCCTTAAACAACTCATATTCAGGGACCGTTGAGCGGGATGGGCTACTCAACCTGAAGAAAATTCTAACTGGGCCCCACCTGCTGTTTATCTTGATATGAGATCACCATGACGCGCACATATGGTTGTGATGCATGTGCCTGGTGTACCTTTATCAGACGGGTAGTCATGATGGGTATATTGGGCTTCGTATATTTTACCCCAGTGTCACTTTGATGGCATGAACTGCTCTCTCACTCAATGATAATAATAATAATAATAATAATAATAATAATAATAATAATAATAATAATAATAATAATAATAATAATAATAATAATAATAATAATAATAATAATAATAATAATAATAATAATAATAATAATAACAATAATAATGATAATAATAATAATAATAATAATAATAATAATAATAATAATAATAATAATAATAATAATAAATAATAATAATAAAATGATAACTATATCGATAAATACCTTAGGAATGAAAATCCAGGTTCGAAATTTTCCCAATACACCTGGTGAACCAGGAGGGTATATCACTCGAAACGTTGTGTTAAGAGCAAAGAAGATGAGGACAAATATCCGTCAAATGTAAATAATGTAAATAATGTACATAATTCTTCATCTCTTAAATATAGAACTAATACTGTATACTTCGGATTACATATATATATAATATATATATATATATATATATATATATATATATATAATATATATATACATAATTAATAATATCAGAGTAATAATGATTGTAGAAATTTATAATATCGGTGGCATTGCGTATAGAAAAATTGGTCAATAGTCTATATATTATTCATATAGAATACAGTGTAAATTTAAACACATTAAGAGGCTTCCATCATAGGAATCCCTTAGGTTAGAAAGAACAGTTAAAGCCCAAATCACTAATCATGGTTTCTGACTTATTTTAGCAAATGAAATAATTTGCTAGGTGAAGTCGTGGTCAACAGGTACGCCAAGATTAAACATATAAACACGGGGCCAATCCAGCATGTACCTTTTGCTTATACATTTTAATTGCAAGCGTAGTTTTATTTTGGCGGCTGCAAAAAGATGCCGGTAATTTCCTCGAACGCATCTTCCAGAAATCATTATACATAATTAATATCAGGGTAATAAAGATTTTAGAAATGTTTACTACCAGTGGCCTAGCGTATAAAAAAATTACTCAAAAGACTATATATTATGCATATAAAATACAGTGTACATTTAAACACATTAACTTCATACATGAGCTTCTGTTTTTTTTTATTATATTACAATAATGAGTTTTATTTTTTTTATATTTATATTATATTTATTAATACAGTAATGGCAATTATATAATACAGTTCGTTGAAATAGGTAACTGACCCATACTTAAATGTAATGTTAGCAATGGTAAATGATGTTATTGAAGTATTCCTGTTGCATTAAGAATAAATATTTCTTTATGAAAAATGTTTTTGTTTTATTTCGGGGTACATACGCCTTTACTACAAAGAGTGAGAATGTTTGGGCCAATGATGTTTGTGCACAATTAATCTTGTACCATTGCATAATTTTATTTGAGACAAAAATACGTAATAGCATAATAGGAGACCCTTTTTACAATTCAAGACAATGAGGTGCTGTACCTGGTTGTTGTTGTGAGTTATAGAATTCGATGGGGTAGTAGACACTGTCCTGATCATCAACAACACTGTCAATTGTGTTATAAGTGAAGACTTCTGGAAGTTTATTCAATAGCATATTATTAATGGTATGTAAAGGAACATTTTTTTGAACCCGGATAGCTCTGTCACCGATGTAATCTATATTGTCATAATTATGAAGAAGATTAGGAAAGGTTTCATGCATCAAATCATCGACGGAATCAGTTGAATTATATATTGCATTGAGTGTAGGAAACTGTTCTTCATCAATTGGAACTCTCCCTTCATCGATTTTCAAACGCTGCTCTGCAAATAGTTCAGCGTCGATCTCATATAATAATTGCGGTAGAAAAGAGATGAACTTCATACATAAACTTCTGCTTAGTGATTTTTATTTTTTTATTATATATTTTCAATACAGTAGGAGTGCAGGAGTGGCTGTGTGGTAAGTAGCTTGTTTACCAACCACACGGTTCCGGGTTCAGTCCCACTGCGTGGCACCTTGGACAAGTGTCTTCTACTATAGCCTCGGGCAGACCAAAGCTTTGTGAGTGGATTTGGTAGACGGAAACTGAAAGAAGTCCGTCGTATATATGTATATATATATGTGTGTGTGAGTTTGTGTGTCTGTGTTTGTCCCCCTAGCATTGCTTGACTACCGATGCTGGTGTGTTTATGTCCCCGTTACTTAGCGGTTCGGCAAAAGAGACCGATAGAATAAGTACTGGGCTTACAAAAGAATAAGTCCCGGGGTCGAGTTACTCGATTAAAGGTGGTGCTCCAGCATGGCCGCAGTCATATGACTGAAACAAGTAAAAGAGTAAGAGAGTAAAGACAGTAACGGCAATTATATAATACAGTTCATTGAAATAGGTAATTTAGTCATTCTTGAATGTAATAAACAGTAATGGGAAATTAAGTTATTTAAGTGTTCATGTTGCATTAACAGTGAATATTTCTTTATAAACAATGTTATTTGTTTTATTTCGGGGTGGATGAGCAAAAAGATTTGCTTTTGCTCCCATACATGATGCTGCTACAAAATGTTGGCCATGTGAAAAGCATGGTCCTGCAAGCTGCAATCTAACCCCTTTTAGTGTTTGGCCCTGATTTTATTAATGCTCATGGTATAGTTGGTATGCGAAGAATGAAGAAAGATAGATTGAGAGACAAGAAGAGAGAGAAAGAGAGAGATATATATACAGAAAGAGAGGATACACACGGTATTAAATAATTGAAACCTGAGTATATACATATATACACATGTGTGTGTTCCTTTATTCTTGCTTCGGTATTTTGACAGAGAAATGTAACATCTGAAGTGCATGTGAGTGTGTGTGTGTGTGTGTTCTTTTAGAGAGGAACAGAGAGAGAAAGATAGAAAGAGAGACGAAGAGAGAAAGGAGGACAGAAAGAGACGGAGAAAGATAAAGAGGCACAGTAGACAGATAGAAAAGAAAGAAAATCATAGAGACGGTGTCTGGATTTAATTTCACTTTGTGGGTCAAACAAAAACACAGAATATCTTTATATATATACATATATATATATATATACATATATATATATATATATATATATATATATATAATATATATATATATATATATATATATATATATACATGCATACATACATGCATACATACATATTCATGAATGCATATATGAATATATATACATATATTCGTACTTACACACACATACACACACATACATATATACAAACTCAAACTCAATGTTGCTTCTGTACAACGATATGTGCTTCATATGACATCAATACAGATTTTAGACCACGGTTACCCGTCATCTATTGGACGTGTAGCTTATCTACATATCTATTGATTTTGGAGTTTCCCGTAACACTTGCGGGTTCGAAGATTTACGTCATCGAATTTTGGAGATGCCAATTCAGAAAGCCAAATGGGAATGGCATTGTGGGAGTTCAGTTGACCGAAATTTTTACCCACTTGCGGTACACTGTTCTCTCGAGACCTCTAAGCATAAACATATTGTAAGACCTTCAGCAATATCATAGATGGAACTTGAGGAAAGTCTTACATATTTTCACTCTTCCACTTACATATTGTATTTGTGATATTCAAGTTAGATGGTCGATTTCTATTTCGGAAAATCGTAACTATTCCCGATTATCCTTTAAGTCCTCATTAACGTGACCAAGTACAAGTTATTATCAATGCAAATGTGGAATTAAAACTGAACGTTTCGAAACAGATGAAATTAGTGATCTTCTTGTATTATTTTTCAACAGATGTTCACATCTGCAAAGCAGCTGACCACTATGGTGGTATATAGCTTTTCTCGTCTGTCCCAAACAATTATAAACGCCATAATATGTTTACACTGAGTGGTGTTTTGATGAGAATATTCCTCTAATATTTCTGAGGTTGATATTTTATGTAAGTATTCAGTAACTCTGGGGATGGGATATGAATCGCTGTGTTAATTTAAGGACAACTCTTTCTTCGGTCGCTTTGTGTAATATTATAGCAACAAACTCAAATTCTATTAGATGGTAGTGCATCGATGACATTTTGGGCAGTAATTAATAACATGCGTGATGTCTACCATTGAAATGTGATATAATCCTTCTTTCAGATTGTTTCTAGTAGTTTTAAGGGATTCGGCATATCTTTTGCTCCAGAATGTATGATGGGGTACCTAAAAGAAATCGGAATTTTACAATATCATTTTATTCACTTAGATTTACATGTTTACACTTTTATCGCCTTCAAAGTATTCTCCATTTGAAGAACTCCATCGGTCCAGACGCGTTTTCCACTGTTCAAAGCAGACACAGAACACTTAAGAAATTATGCCTATTAACGCATCCAACGTGTTTTTCTACACCTTTTCCACATTTGCAAATTTTGTAGTAGCCGCTTTCGTCACCAGTGCTGACCATTGAAAAGAGGATCGGATAAATTTTCAACTGTTTTTCCCGCATTCATTCAGACTTGACTGCTTTTGATCTTCTTTGAGCAAGCGATGTTTGTTGCAAACATTTTCATTCGCAATTCCTCGCTCAAACTTCGTTGGCAAGAGCTCCAGGACAAATGACATCATCAACAAGTTCGCCAATTGTTCAGTGACAGTTCACCAAGATCAGATCTTAAATCTTCATGATGTTTTCATTGGTTCGGGAGCACGCCACTGCCCTGAACGAGATTGGTCTTCAAGCGACAAATGACCATTTCTAAAGCGTGAAAACCACTCGTAAACTTGTTTTGCTCATGGTAGCGTCCATGTAAACTGTTTGAAGTATGACAACTGTTTCGGCTGCCGTTTTCCCCAGCAGAAAAAAAAAACTCACGGAAGCGAGCTGTTCCTTGGTTTCAGGAATCGGAAAAAATGACGAAGCGGGGAGAAGCACTGCAAGACAAAGACGCACCACATGGCAGTACGCCCTACCTCGAAGACGCCGGTCAGCAGACCTATACCTGACAGTCCCTTCAAGTAGCTTCTAGCGGCGGAAGCTTGAACTACAAAAGGCTTGTCTCACAGAGAACATTTCCAGATACTTTTCGGTACGTCCTCGTATGTATGTTTATATATATATATAATATATATATATATATATATATATATATTATATATATATATATATATATATGTATGTGTGTGTGTGTGTGTGTGTGTGTGTGTATGTAAATATGTATGCCTGTATGTATATATTATGTACGTATGTTTGTATGTATGTACGTAGCTATGATGTATGTAAAAATCTCAGGAACGATAACATATAAAATTATATATTATCTTAATCTACGTAAAAGAGCAGCTTAAATACGTTTATTGTTGCTGCAATGTCAGTTTGGTCGAATTATTATTGGAGTAAATTGCAACTCTAGAAATCTCTCTTCGTATGTTATTAGCTTTTCTGTCTAATGGATATTTTCAGTAATTAATATGCAGTAAACAAGGCGTCAATTCTCCTGTCATTTATTCTTATTATGTGTGTCTCTCACCCGGTAAATTCTTGTGAATATAATAAGTTTAGTTTCGTATTCAATTATTTGTTGTTTGCAATTGTAGCTGTCATTATTCTCGTTGCCAGTAGTTTCAATAGTGTAAATACATACGTATTATTGTTTTTTTATCTTTTTGCTTTTTTATCGAGTATCTACCAACTTTTCTAGTTTCAATAATATATTTTCATTTATAGTGTTGTTTTGAATTCTTATTGTTCTGTTTTCTATAGCACCACGTCAACTTCATTTGAATGACGGATCCAAGGAGAAAGTATACTTTGATTAGTTAATATTACAATATTTAATGCAGTGAGCATTAACAATGATATGAGAAATAATTATATGGTGAGCAATACATAATAATAGTGAACAACTAATATGCTTAACGTACTACAAATACGGGACACAACCCTATACATATTTCGGAATATTGTGACTTCTTAACAAAACTTAGACTTCGCAATATTTGCCGATGTAGTAGTAAAATGAGATAATCACTAATGAATTGTAAAATATTATGCTTGAGTTGGTGTGGAAATTAACATATTTTAGAAAACAATCAATACGAAAATCGTCAAGACCACCCAGTAAAATGTTGCCTAAGGAGCATTAAAATATTGTCAGGAGTTATTTTGTGAATATGAAGATTGATATCTGATATACACTAAAAGTAGGTTGACTACTGTCATACCCACTAAGCCACCCGTTTCTCATTAGCTTGAAAAGGATAAGGATATATATATTTGTTAGTCTAACGTAAGAAATAATGTCTCCTAATTCCATGCGCTAAGTCTCCCATGGTTTTAAGCAAATGATGTTTTAATATTCGGCATTAATATTAGCAGGTGAACTGATGAAATACCCAACAACATTCGCAGCACAAGTCCATAAAACGATACACTTGGTAAATTTCAATGGACAACCTAGTGCGAAATTAATCTATTCCATCGTACTGCATTAACTCACGAAGAATTTAATATTAACTTGCCCTTTTCTAGGTTTCATTTCAAAGGAAAATTTAATCTCGCTCAAATTTCTTAATGTGCTTAGCATTATTTTGTTATATATTGACTTTCACGAACGACGTGATCAAAATCTTAGCGCTTTTGTTTCCACAATCCAGTTTCTTAGCAAATATAATTAGACATTGCCTTAATTTAACTATTAGTAATTTTACTTTTAATGTTGCTGTTGTTCTGTTGTACAACAATGATCTCTTGTCGAGCAATGATACGCTCGCTGAGAAGCGACCGAACGAATAGTACAAAACATACTATCATTCTAGGAGCAGGTATTTCTCATTTGGGTACGCTGTGGATTACGGGACGTCATGCAATGTAACAAACTGGATAGGGTGCAATCTCTCTACTCCTAACTATATTCCTGTAAGCCAGTAGCTCCCATGGTGGCCAGAAAGGATTGAGCACGGTGAATGCAAGGTAAACACAACAGTTTTCCCCTACATACTTCATTAGTACTGTGCGTCCAAGTATAAAGTTACTGTGCTTATTGAGACTATTATTGCTGAAGGTCTTACAATATGTTTATGCTTAGAGGTCTCGAGAGAATTGCCTATGTTGTGCTGATGGGGTTCGCTACATCTTTAAGGGATTCGCTGCACCATTGCATATCCAGATGCACTTTCATGTATAATATTTTTGTTCAGGCATATAATGGTTGTATATAGCATACATATGATTTGTGATGTAGCCGCGCACGTATTTTCTTTCCTTTTTTGTGTATGTTATTTGTACTTAATTGCAGCTAGCAGTGCCGGCATCGAGAAATATCTTCAATTTAATGTATTTTTTGTAGACCATTGATGTTTCATTTTATTGTAGACCATTGTTGTTTCTTTCTAAATAGGAGTGCTGTAAATATGTCTTCTATTGCTGATAACGGATACAAATTTAATACAGGCACACAATTTTAGAACCAGATATAGAAATATATTCAGATATATAGGTGATCAATGCATGGTAATGGTGTTTGTTCCATTGCGCTTGGAAGGTGTGAGTATCATGTCTTCTTCTTACAAGGCAGTCTCTATCTGTTGGGTTATTTGGAACAGATTTTGTGGGTATAATTCGAAGAGAATGGGTCTGAGGTAAGATCATTCTAGTAAACCATTCCTGAAAATTTCTAGCATTGAATGGGTTAATTTTACTCTGCTTAAGTCTGGCATTCTGGAACTTTGCTATCCAGGGTTGCCTATTGTTCCTAAGAGAAGCAATATAAAGGAAAATTATTATATGTACTACTGCAAAGAGGAAGGGACGTTGTCGGATATCCTCAAGTTGTAACGTCCACATATCTCAGTTTGTTTATTATGTTTATTTTATATATTGCTTTTCACTCTCTGTCAGTTTTTGTTTTCATCTCCTGCATTTTTTATGTACTTCTTATGATCTGTCATGCTGATACGTTCTAAACAACCAATATATCAGTAAATTTTTCTTCAGTTGCAAATCTATATCTTTACACAAACACACAACCACATGCAAATAGATATAGATAGACAGAGAGAGATGGGGCAGGGAGAAAGAGAGAGTGGGAAGAAAGGGGGGAGAGAGAATAAGAGAGGTAGGGAGAGAGAGCGAAAGAAGGAGGAAGTGAGGAAGAGAGAGGAAAAAAGGAGAGAGACATCAATAACAGATCCACAAATACAAACACATATGCTTAGACATATATACATGCATAGGTGAAATGCAATAATCACACTGACAAATAAAATGGAACAATCACACTTGCACAAACATACGTTGCGACAAATGCATGCGCGCGTGCGCAGGCACACAAACACACACACAAAATAAAACCAAAATAAGCAGTTTTCTTATCAAATGTGTCAAATCCCAAGTCTACCAGCAATTGTTTAGCTTTCCTTGCTTATTTGGTTTCCAAGTCTGTTTCTATGTTTTCTTTTGTCCGTATCAATATTTTTTTTCATATTATTTATTCTTACCACCTACTTCTCAATATATATCATCTCGCCTTTTCTGGCCAATATTTTCTATATCTGTCTGACACTTTTTTTCCTTCTCGTGATTGTATTATTCTCTGACTGATTTTTCTTTCACCTATTCAACACAAACCTTACTCTCTCTGCCAGTCACTCCCCACTCGCAGTTATTAATACATTATTTATAATACATTTCCCTAATGTTCTTTTCTCTGATATTTTTGTAGTTAATATTTTTTTTATTATTGCTGGACATTACAATGTTTTCTATATTTAAGTCCTTTTCTATTTGCTCCTCACTTTTATTCCTTCTTTATTTTATTGGTTTTTCTCTTCCTTCCTCCTTTATTCCTTTTCTTTACTTCTTTCATCCTTCCTGCCGTCTTTTCTTTCTTTCTACCATGTCTAGATTTCGAAATAATTTTTTCTTTGCTCATATGTTTTATTCATTCAGAGAAACTACTGCATTTCTCATTTCTTCTTCATTATCCTCACCATCAATCAAATTATCTTTCATTGCTTTATTGTAACTCTTTCCATGCTATTTTTCCCTCTTCACACTTTATGATTAGCCTACATTCTTCATTTCTGTTTATTTTTACGCGTTATCCTGCACCCAACTACTTTTGCTTACATTTTCAGAATGATTATCACTATCTCTCAATTTTCGTCCTTCATTATAATCTACTCCCTCTTGCTCTCTGTATTACTTCAATTTTCCACTTGTACCGCATTCTATTTTTTTACCTGCCACTCTCGCCATTGGACATCATATACTTCCACTAGCTTTTACTTAGTTTCTCATATCTTATAATAAGACGCGTTTATCCGAGTTCTCACAAGTTCCAATAGTATCACTGGTTTTTATTTACTAGCATCACTGCGCTTATCGAGAATTGATATTCTTAAAGATAGTCTAGCAGATGACTTCCTGGTGTACTTTTCGTTACTCACCATACCGCGGTCATTTTCAAGTTCAGTGCCGCTTCGTGGTGACTTGGGTAATTAACTTCTAAAATAGCTCCGGTTCGACCAAAGCATCGTGAGTGGATTTGGTGAGCAGAGATAAAAGATACCGTCGCGTGCGTTTGCAAATAGACATACATACATACACACACCACACACACACACACACACACACACACACAAACAGACATACACACACACACGCACACACACACATATATATATATATATATATATATATATATATATATATATATATATATATGTATATATATATATACATATATATATATATATACATATATGTATATATATATATATATATATATATATATATATATATATATATATATATATATGAATAAATGGAGTTAAATTTTATATTTCCGACATATGTTTCGAAGAAAACATTGGTATTATTCCAAAGGGAATAATGTTCTCATTAGAGAGAGAGAGAAAAAAGGAAAAACTCATCCATAAAACATTCTAGCCGAATGTGATTCCTGCATATATGATGAAGGGAGCGCTGGTACGTTATTATTTTTTAAACCATTAATACGTATAACGTCTAAGACAATTTATAGAGGAAAGAAATTATCAGAAAATTAAAAGTGAAGAAATACAGTTGGATAGGTGAGTAGGAATTAAGGTTAAAGGCATGGAAAAAGATATATTTGGTGGAAGTGAAATGCAAGAAAACAGTGAAAGTTCGACTTTTAGAGTATGATAGAATTTAACTATGGAAACTAATGATGTGATTTTGCCAATGTTTGCAACGATAAACGCCTCTTGTAAACACGTTTAAAGTATGAGTTTATCGTTGTAAACATTGGCAAAAATATACCTTTACTTCTTATAAGTGATTTCTACCATTCTATAAAATTCGACCTTTAACTGCCTTCTTACATTTCCCTTTCACTAAATATATATTTTCCCATGTCTTAAACCTTTATTCCTATTTACCTATCGCATTCTATTTCTCCACTTTTAATTTTCTGCTGATTTCTTTTTTCCTGTTCCTTTTCTTTCTATAATTTGCCTTTGATGTTATATGTATTAAATGTTTTAAAAAAGTAATGAACCAGTGTTCCCTTCATCATATATGCAGTAATCACATTCGGTTAAAATGTTTTATTGATGAGTTTTGTTTCTCTTTTTTTCCCCGATGCGAAGATTGCATTGTTTTGCATCATTTTATTCCTTCTGGAATAATGCAAATGTTTTCTTCGAAACATATGTAGGAAATATAAATATTTGAGTAACACCTGCGTTTATTTATCTATGTTAACCAAAAACATTTCACCAAAACTTGGAATTTCTACCTTTATAAGTAGGCTGTTACATCCTAGGTACTTGTGTGAATTTTGATACCTTGGTTACTATCTATTTATTTTTTTCCGTGTTATTTCTAAACATTGAAAAAATACACATAAATACACACGAGTAGGTCTCTGGGCAGGTATAGGCATGTTTTGGGAAAATTCAATGCAGAGTCTCTGTTCAGCTTGCTGTGATGGCCAATGCGATGATCACACACAACACACTTTACTTCCGTTGATTTATTATGCGTGCTTTAGCTTTCTTACAACGGTAACTGTCTGGATACGTACTGAGAAGACCAGGTATACGTCTGCATTGCAACCTACTAACAAACCTAGCTGTGTATGTATAAGAAGTTTGTATTGGGGTATCACTATCTTCTACGTATACCTCCAATTTCGTACTGAGGATGTTTCATTTATGAGGATGTAGCCCTCTATTTGTCCGAGTGTTGTGTCCTTCGGGTGCTTGGATAAAATGCGGATATCAAGTCGGTTCAGTGTACCTCCATGTTGGGCTTTGATATATTGTGAGTGTATGGAAGACTGTTTTTTGTCGTCATATTTTCTTAAATGTACATTTAGCCTCTACGCAATGCTTCGAAATGCTTCACCAATGTATGCCATGTTCTTGTCTTTACAAGTACGCTCTATGCACCTTATGGTATAAACTACATATCTAGTTCTACATTCCATGAAGTTCTCATTGATAGACTTGTTATTCTCAAATGAGTACGTCCTACATAACTGTGATCTGCTGGCGCTACTTGGCTTTTCAACGATCTTAATGTTGTGTTTTAGAGCTTTCCTAAATCTTCGGGCTAGTTCCCATGGGCTGTAACCTCTACATCATCACACCTTGATATTTGTCAGCCTAGTAACATGGGTTCATTCTTTTTGCTTTGTCACAAACTTTCTGTATCCTATTCTAGTCTGTGCTTCTGAATCTAGGGCAGTTATCACTGGTTTCATTACATATAGTGCTATCTACCGTCTTTCTAGCTCCCCCTGTAGACCTGAACCCTATCTTTCTGGTCATATCCAGAGACTTGCATGTAGTGCATAAATTTCTGTACATGTTTCTTTGTTTCATAGGCTTCGCATGGGGGTGACACGTTCATTATCCTAACTAAGTCTGCCATCGGTATGTTGATTTTCATGCTGTGTGACAAAGCTGAGTTCTTGTGAACAACATATTTAGAAGATACACGTTTCACGTAATAACAGAGGAGGAGCTGCACTCTTTCTCTAACAGAAATTCCGTATCAAAGACAGGGAGCCTATTGTTAGGAGGCCTATTGGGGTAATCTGTAATTAACATGATAGTTTGGTGGATGTCCTAACTAGAATATTAATGTCATCGACATACCAGGAGTAAAGCAAGACAATTGTACATTGTTCAGCTAAGGGTTGTATCCAAATTTTCTGTCCCCACAAGGTCATGAAAAGACCAGCTGCACCACTTGCATATTCGTATTGGCGTGCTTACACTCTACGCAAATTAGTGATTCGGCAAAAGTGAAGGCTGAAATAAGTACCAGACTTTAAAAAATATGTACTAGGCTAATACGTTCGATTGACATTCGACATGGCAGTGGCCCGGCAGGGCTGAAGTCAAATGAGCAAAGAAAAAATTATTTCGAAATCTAGACATGGTAGAAAGAAAGAAAAGACGGCAGGAAGGAAGAAAGAAATAAAGAAAAGAAATAAAGGAGGAAGAAAAATCCAATAAGATAAAGAAGGAATAAAAGTGAGGAGCAAATAAAAACGGACCTAAATATAGAGAACATTGTAATGTCCAGCAATAATAAAAAAAATATCAACTACAAAAATATCAGAGAAAAGAACATTAGGGAAATATATATATATATATATATATATATATATATATATATATATATATATATATATATATACATACACACACACACACACACATATATATATATATATATATATATATATATATATAATATATATATATATATATGTGTGTGTGTATACATACACACACATACACACACACATATATATATATTATATATATATATATATATATGCGAATGCTCGTCTAAAATTCACATATCAATACACAACTACTGTTGCTGACATCTCCCTCTTGCTGGTGTTTCCGTCTATGTCATTCTAGAGTGCATTTCTGTACATGAAAACAGGCCACACCCCTATCTTCTGCCAGGCCATCTGCTGACTTGGTATACTTGCGAGCCCGGTGACACCAACAGAAGCCATTAATATTTTCCATTTATTTGTCACACAAATTTTAGTAATAGTCTTTTGATTATACATCCCGATATTCTGCTCTTTCATTTTCTTCAAAAACCGTATCTTTTATATTATTGAGATATGCAAAGTTTCACCTACCATATTTAGCTTAATCGCTCTCTCGTCTTCATTGTCACTCATTCACTGTCTTTGTATCTCTCCTTATACTCTCTCTCTCCCTCTCTCTCTCTCTCTTTCATTGCCAGCCTCCTTTCGTTTTTCACCCCTCATTTTGTTCTACTAGTTCATTGTAGAACCATAAACAATATATGTATATATATATACATATCAAAATAAATTAAAATTTATAAAAAAACAAACTCTTAACATGGTTCATGGTGTTCGTCAAGCAATAAATAATATATAAATAGTAACATTCTCGTTAGATATGGCTAAGTAGAATGTAAAAATAAATATTTGAAAAGCTCAGCTTAGAAAATATATGTCAATCACCAGATATTAATTTCAGAATTTAATTTGATTTCCATCAAAGCATATATAGGAAAAAAATATTTGCAAACACTATAGAAGTATAGAAGTAAAGAGCGGAAGATAAATGAGGGTGGGGAAGAGAGAGAGAGAGGGAGAGAGAGAAGGAGAGAGATGGAAAGATATATAAGAAGAAAATAGAAGTCAGAAAGAGATAGTAAGGTAAATCAATTTAAATTGGAGGAAAGCACATATTTTGTTTCTAATTAATTAGACATCTTGTCTCTCTCCTCCACAAATAATATTTCAATGATCTACAGAAGAATGTAATATTATATTGATTAACATTAGAGGAGAAAAAATCTACTTCAATCGATTTAGCTTCCACACTAAGAAATCTGTCTCCTTGTATCTTCTGTAAACACTATAGATTAATGGACAATTTTACAGTTAATATATTTGTTGGGCTGGGCAAGGACGCTGATTCCTGATATTAGTAATTTTACTTCACAGTTACAAATCGCTTTAGTTCTGATCAGCTGAACAAGATATCCTCATGAAGTTGAAAATGCGTGCGCGTGTGTAAGTGCATGATTAGTGTAATATATAAGCTGCGGTGCGGCAATTAAGACCGGCAGTCCATCAGCTTATATCCGTAGATTTTGCAGAGAAACAATGGCATACGGAAGGGTGTATTTTGAAGACATTCTGATCATATCGAGCCAAACAATAAAGAAATCTTTCACGACCCAGGCTAACACATATTATTGCACATCAAAGAGGGTTTCGACACCTATACATGTGTTTAATCTCTACGGTGTCGGTGTTATAAATTGCAGCCTAACTAAATTACATTCGTACACATAGAAAAGACATATGATATATTGATAGTTATTGCCGGTCTATTGGGTTATCCAAGTTTTCAGGACCGTAAAGCGCTTAGCTTTACAGCGTTTCTTGGACGGGAAAAGATCTTGTTAGTTGTTAAATGCATGGGGTTTTCTCATTTCTTACAATTCAGGAAATTCCTACTAAAATCATGGGACTCAAAAGCCAACAGAGTCGACTACGGGTAGCGGTCAAAGGGACACAATCCCTTGCGCTCACCTAACTAGATCTTTTCTCCCTCCATTTTGAAGGGAGGTTATAGGTTACCGGCGATTAGGGTCTGAGAAATGCTGTAAAACCAAGAGCTTTATGGACATGAAACCCTGGTAACCCCATACGCCGGCCTTAATTATCTTTATCTGCTCTATTAATTTTATATCAATTATATATCTGCTATATCGGAAATCAGCAATGGCTCTATAACCACCGTCTCAGCTATAACCTTGGAGTCTAGTAATCAGTTACAGCACTTACCCAGCGTACCTAATCGTTTAGATCACCTGAGAGGTAAACCCCTAGCTCTCTTTGTGTGTAAAGATATATATGTATATATATATATATATATATATATATATATATGTGTGTGTGTGTGTGTGTGGTGTGTGTGTGTGTCTGTGTGTGTAAAGACACTGTAAACATACTAAAAAGAAAACAAGGAAGTTGCGGGTCCTATTTAGGATACATTAAGTAAATAAAACTACAGTTCCCTTGATGTCTAGATTCTAGTAATTCGTTTGTTCAACGTTAAAAATACTGTTAGCGGTGTTTCACAGGAATAAATAAGGCTACATTCGTGCCACATCATAGGTTGTGTTACCCTCTGTTATAGAAATGATGTTTTATTTGGTGGAATGAGCTGCTGAAATATCCGGTTAAATATTTAGAATTACATAGTATCATCTTAGAATATTGGATAATCATACCCAGTTTACGCTCCACCTTAAACAAATTATGTTATGGTCGTGGTTGGATGACTTTGGTCTACTCCATTATGGACAGCTTAGATCAAGTTTATAGCAAGTAGAACTGGCTTACTTGTCAATTTTCTATTTCAGTAGGTACTATTAATATAATAATCTTGATGTTTATGGTCATGGTTGTAGAGATAGTGTCATTCACCCGGAGTGGAGCCACGTAAAATAAAGTTTGGGAGGGGAGGCATATTATCGTAAGGTCGTAAGTTGCAAATCTGGATGGAGCAACGTTTTGAATCCTTGAGCAAAGCAAGCAACTTTCCTTTTTTTCCAGCTAACTCATGTGTAATTTGTAACAGCTTGTTGCTAACACAGCTATCTCTTTCTCTCTAATCATTTCCTGCTATTACGTCCAGATGTTCCACTGTATCAAACGTGAGGATAGTGTTCCGTCTCTCAGCTCGTGACTACATAGGCACATAAAACAATTAGCAAAACCAAGGTACCAATCACCAATCTAAACTCACTCACATGCCTCGGTTCACTGTGTTTTATTCTCCCAGAGTGTCAAATCTCCATTTCATTTCAGTATTCTCGTGGACATCACTTTATTTGCCTTACATTGCTATTATGTACAAGAATGTCATTTCAGTTTCCGTTTTAATTCTTAGGTCATGTGTGTGTCTAATAAATCAATTTATATCGTATTGTTAGCAATGAACTTTCACTGATATATATTAGTCTTCGAGAACCATGAGTGGAATCATCATTCCAATCAAAGCAACTTCATTTAGTTTGGAGAACATCCAAAAGTCACCAATTCATAATTCTCACCATTATTACGAAATCACAGTTTTATCGGTATTATAATTACCAGTCTTAATAACTGTGTTACTTACAACAGGAAATTGTAAATTCCTGCTATTGAAATGTAATTGGAGATAGATGAAAACTAAGCTTTGAGCTTAGTTCATAATTACTAAGTGTATTTTTAATATCCGCTGTCAATTCTGGTTTTCTTTGATTTTAGCCGGGACGTTAATAATATTTACATCAAAGAGGAAAACAACATGAAATAATTTCAGGAATATATACATATATCTTACGTCTTGTTAGCTTCAAATACCATTATGTATAATTTATTAACATATTTTATTGTAGGTGTGTATTTGACATATATACACTTAAATGAACAATAATTTATGGAAATTCTCACGTCAGATAGAGTCCACTAGAAGTGAAAACAAGAGCACAAGTTATTTTATGAGGTATTAAGTATTTCAATTTGTTCAACTTCAACATCACCGCTTGACAACTTGAGTAACTTTGCCGAAAAGTATTTTGTAGCTAGCATTCAGGCCAAGTCACCTTTTTAAATATATATATTATATATATATATATATATATATATATATATATATATATATATATATATATATATATATATATATATATATATATGCGCTCTCCTATCAGATTCTATTAACCTGGAAAGAGATCACAGGTCCTGGCTTCCCTCTTCACAAAAGGATAACGAAGAAAATTGTGTTATGGATCCTAACTCTGTATTATCAGTCGATGCATATAGAGTTCTGTCCTAAAATAGAATATATTAGGGCTATTAGGAAATGGTCAAAAGATCGTTTATGCTGTCTTATTAAATAGTTATTTGCTTTCGCAAAGAAAACCAATGATGGTCCGATCATACTATTTATCTCGGGGTTTTACAGTAAACGTTCTATCAGAATATGAATCGACCCGTTGGATTGTAAGCATAAATAAAGAAAGAGCCAACCAGCGTAGGGGTTGCATTATTGCCAAGAAGGGCAGCCAAATGGCTCTCAAATCAAAAGTGACCCTGTTGAGAAATATTAAGATACATAAGCCTATGTGTTCCTAGATGCCTCAATATTCCTGGCTAGAATTATTGAGAAATATACGTCAACCTGCTGACAAATGCCATGAAGTTAACAGACAAGAGCTTCCACAACAAAATTACCATAATTTGAAAAAGAACAAATAAAGAAAATTCTTGTTTTTAACTGAATTTGTATAAATTTGTTTCTCTCAGCAATTTCTGTTTCCTTATCTGGGACGAACAATGGTTTGCAGAGGACATGTGCTTAAAAGGTCGATACACCTACGGTGTGACTGTGTAAGCTTCTGCTACACTATCGCAGGATAAATAAATATAGGAAACTATTTGATGGGCATAAACTAAAAATTAGTTTATTTCAACCCCAAATTTTAAAAACATAATTACACCACAATGCAAAACAAGAACACGAAGCCGACTCTTCCAGCAGGGATAAATACTTGTGCCCGCTAAATGAACCATGTATGACTGAGGCCATTATCTATGAAGCCACCGTAAATTCTACGAATGCTAATAACACAGTTTCAACAAAAAGATATGTGGGTCTCACAGGGGGAAATTTCAAAGCAGGGTTCAACAATCACACCTTAAGTTTCAAACACTGGAATAAACGAAAAACTTCCAAATTATCCAGTTATATATGATTCTTAAAAGAACAAGGTGTCAGCTATTGGATTTAAATCTGTCCTCAAATATTTTACACACCATATATATGTATGTATGTATATGTATGTAAATACTGGCATAGTTGTACTCACTATCTAGAGTTTCTGGCCAGTTTCGTTCCTTTGTGCCCTTCGCTATCACAAACCTTATACTAACGGTAGTAGAAAGTGCGGTCTTTGTAATATGGAAAGATGGCTCATCTGCAAAAGTTCATTGGACCCCGCTACATATCTAAATTCAAGAACTGAACTTTTTGGATCAACTCCACATATAACAAAACACCTGTTATGGTTTTGCTCCCCTACACACCCACCCCAAGATAACGGCTAGAATCCACATTTCACCATGTTCCTGGACAAGCTTCCCATATGTCTTAGCTTCTATTACTTTTTTAATTTTTATTTATATTTTTAAATTTTTATTCTTTTTCCCTTTTTTAATTGTGTGAGTGTGTACGTGTGTGAGTATATGTAAATGTATGCATATGTATTGTATGTATATGTATGTGCGTGTGTGTATATGTGTATGTATGTATGTATATGAGTGTAAGTCTGTGTTCGGTGCATAGGTGCGACTCTCATGCACACCGAAGATTATTTGAAAGCTACCATAGTCATAGTAATATCCAAAATGAGCCAGGACCACTTGACTCGAATATGTTGAAGCTGAAGGTGGCTTTACGGAATAACATTATAGAAAAAAAGGTTTATTTTTATCCTCATAGCATTTTTTGATAAATAAAGTTTATTATTTTTTATTTTATGTCTGCTTTTTTTTGTATAAATATAAATCTGTCCTCAAATATTTTACACACCATATATATGTATGTATGTATATGTATGTAAATACTGGCATAGTTGTACTCACTATCTAGAGTTTCTGGCCAGTTTCGTTCCTTTGTGCCCTTCGCTATCACAACTTTAAAAGAATATGACGGTACAGTGAACAGTAACTTGCAATATAGGAGCCTGTACATACATGTGTGTGTGTTTGCGTGGTTGATAATGTTTAGTACACTAGCACCGTATCTATTTGGCATTTGAATTTACTCTTACGGATGTATTGTCCTGGCGTACCCAAACTTAGTTTTCACACTATATGCATAGAAGTCGTGGACAGGCGATATGATTCATCCCCATTCCTGTTCGGGTACGTGATTTATATATGCCATAAAAATGGTGAAATATCGATGTTCATCATTTCTAGATTGAATTGGAGGTGGATTGTCTCACCTGTCCATGACTTTCAGGTGTATTAAAACCCGGCGCTTTGACTGATTATTCTCCATTACGCCAATTCGAAGTCTACTGGAAAACACCCGTTTCTTATGCGTTAAACGTATGCGGTTGGTAATGTTTATGAGTGTGTGTATGAGAATGTGAGCGTGTGAAAGTGTGTGTGTATGTATATGTGTGTGTGTGTGTGTAAAGCAATATATCACATCGCATTATGTTCGATTGATAGACCAGCATCTTTGGTAGTATTGAACGCATTTCCCATCATATTTATGCATCAACTATTGACTTGTATATAGGCTGTAAAAAGAAGAACAACAACAATTAGGAGAAGGAAAAGAAGAGAAACGACAAAATGAAGACGAGATAATTGAGGGGGATGATGAAGAAGAAAACTTGAAAAAGAACCATCTCTGAGTGTATGTAGGCATATATATATATATATATATATATATATATATATATACACAGATACATATATACATATATATATATATATATATGTGTACAAGATATACGCATTATACATACGCGTGTATTTAGATATGTATCTTATATTTAAATAAAATACATATCTATGTATTTTATATTAAAATATACTTTTTCAAGTTATCAAACAATAACTTTTCTGTAAAGAATACGTTTTTTTATTGTTCTTGGGAGATTTCTAAGCCATTTTAATATTTTATGGCATAATATATGGTTTGCTATACCTTTTAAAGTTTTAATGTTGTTTAAATATATATTTTTTCATCCAAGCATAGATGAACTTTTCAAGATTGCTTTCTGTTTGACTGTAGTCACCCATGCATAAACAGAGATTATGAAAGGGTAAGTATGTGTGATAATATAAGTAGTGCAATAATAATGTAGTCATGCAAGAAATACAGACAGACTCGCAGACATACTTGTATATTTATCCATTTACCTATATGTATATGTGTGCGTGTATATATGCTTGTCAGTAAAAATTTTGTCGCGTGTGTTTCTGCTTAATATGTTAGCAGTTGTGTTGTGTGTGTGATTAGTGTGGCTTTGCGGCGATGCTGATTTTTGCGCGTGTTTTTATTTCATTTATTTTATACCTCAACTATTGGCTTGTACATACGCTATAAATAGAAGAACGACAACAAGTAGGAGAAGGAAAAGAAGAGTAACAAGTTGAAGACGAGGATAGAATAAATGTATAATATAAATGAAATAAAGCATGAAACCGAGAGACAGGGTTTAAATTTAGTAAAAATGTAAATTTCTAGTCAGTATTGAAATTGCATTGATAGAGTCGCAAGTATTAAACGTATCTTACATTGGTTTGCGTTTCGAAGTGTAAATGGCTTAACAATGTATAGAATTCTTATTTTATAACTTTGTAGCTCTCACAAAGCCGCACTGTAACTGCCATAATACAATTATTTAATATGGTAATATCGTTTGGAAATTTATAGTCATTTTGATACGTCACTTGATCATAAAAACTGACTCCCAGTAATAAGTATTAAGTTATATTTATTTCGAATTCTTTTTTGAATGGTGCAGAACATTTTCTATTTTTCTTCCTTTGTTTTCTCTTCTTCAGTAACGGGGATGGCATTTCTATGACTGCTGATGCATCGTTTTCAATGACATTCACATACTCAGAACAAACGGCTGAGAGCTTGTGATCAGCTGTGAAGAATCTTTACAGGAAAAAAACATACAGGGATCTTAGTCCCTTACAAATCCTCTATATTATGTAACCCACACTTATACAGAAAAACCGGCCTCCTAGAGACACATTCTTATCCAAACAAAATAACTAATCAACGATATATTTCGAGTAGTCCTTTGCCTTAATGTACTACTAACGTTCGAATTGTGTCTGTTTATCATGCTACAGATGAAAACTTTTATAAGTGACTTTGCGTTATCCGTCCAATCAATTTAGCTCTACCAAGTTACGGTATTTTATAATTCATTAATTTTGTGGCCTGTTGTATGATGAACAACTTTCACGTCGTTTTCGTTTGCATCTAGGGATTGGTTTCCAATATTTTGATGATTTAAGCGAATACGTCTCACCGATCTCTCATAGGAATTCCTAATAGTTGATGATCTTCCATCTTGTTTGTCGTATACACCGGCACTGAGTAATTTCTTCACTATATTTGACTAAAGGGCCATAATATTTTTGCTTTTGAAAATGGAACGAGTCTCTAGATTGGACATTCATTTGTTTTAATTCAGCGATGCTTACATTTATATGTCAAGTCAAAGAGTTTTATAATATCTCCTGCAAAGGTAGTCATGCTTAAACAAGTTACTGTCTTGAATTTTGTGTACGTTGTGGAAGATTGGATACACAAGTTTTTAGCAAGAGTATTTGCGTTCTTCACCAGATGCCACTAAGATACTTTGGGAAACTATAGATATCATCTTATCCCTCTTAGAATTTTATATAGACTATATAATGTTAACCTATTTACGTTTTACAATATTGGTTTCAAAGTTGCTCAAAATGCCATCGATTTCAGAGGCGGAGTAAGACGATTACATCGATCCCGGTGTTCAACGGATACTTATTTTATCAACCCCGAAAGGATGAAAGGTAAAGTCGAACTCGGCAGAATTTGATCTCAGAACGTAAAGACGGACAAAATGCCACTAATCCTTTTGATAAAGATTTACTTTTATACTCTGTATTATTAGCTTGGATATGAGCTATGCTTTCCTTATGGACATTATTTTCTATAGAGAATGCACAACGATATTCTTCGAATAACATCTAGAGAATTTTATCTTATTTGGTTATATTTCTTATAATATATAATATATAGTATATTTTCTTATAATATAGTTCTTATGCTTTTTTTATAAAACTGGACCAAGATTTCAATGAATCTCGTGAAGTAATTATAAAAAATGATGTTTGAGAATGTCATTCAACAGATATTTACTTTAGATGAAAGATACTGATTTCTGTATCACCGTAGTAGCCATCACTCTTCTGTAGATCAAGACTGACAAAAGTGTACATCTATCACGTAAGGAGCTCTCGTTGTATCTATACTGTCTCCTTCTAAGAATGGAAATGTACGTGGAGGTTGCATGGGGGTTGGGTGGGGGCTGTGTCCTTAATTTTCAAGCAGTATATTTATTTCAAACAGTATATGTCAGAGGCTGCACCGTCTAATACGTCGAAATGGGGAATTTTTTTTCTTTTGTTATATGAAATTTCACTCAATAATTAACAAACGCGAGTATTCTAGAAAATCATTTGATTTTAGTAATTTCTAATGGAATCGAACAAGGAGTACGTGGTTATACATTAGAATTCTTACCTTTCGCAGAAACTCTTACATACAAGAACACATTGTATATGATTTTAAAATTAAAATCCTTTAGAAATTTGACTCACTGACATTTGCTGCCAAGTACCAACATCTAGGCGACAGATAATGTCTAGGACTTAAATATATACCAGCAAATTTCCGTTTATTTAGAAATATATATTGTTGAACAATGTGCAGAAAAACGTAATGTACGTTGACTACTAGCCATCAATCTCTCTCTACATATCTCTTTCTATCTCACTCTCGCGCATTCTTTGTGTGAATGTCTGTCTGTCTCTCTAGCTTTGTCTGGATGTCTGGCTGTCTATTTGTTAGTCTGTCTGTCTGTCAATCTGTCTGTCTGTCAATCTGCTGTCTGTCTCTCTCTCATTTTCTCTCTCTCTCTCTCTCTCTGTGTTTTCCTTTGATGTTCCTTAAATACCTTCATGTTCACTTAATCATGCACTTGAAAGAAATTTTGCATACAGTGCTCAGGTACGCTACAACACATCAGAGTATCACATTACAACGATGCACACATTTCTTTTATTGTTTTGTAAACATTAATGACAGGACTAAGATTGTTACAATTTGAAATTAAGATATGTTAATTAGAATGATACATTTTATCATGACACACGCCCTGAAAGGATCTTGAGTTTATCACTATTATATGATGTTTATATATACACACATATATATATATATATATATTATATATATATATATATATATATATATATATAAACATTAGAGCCAAACTTAAATGAGTTAACTATCGAGCGTATACAATCATACGCGCGTGTGTGTGTGTGAGTGTGTATATATATGTATATGCATATATGTGTGTATGTACGGAGAGAGGCAGAGAAGCAGTGAGAGAGAAGTGAGGAAAACATTGAAGTACTTTGTACTGTAATAGATAAAACGTCCTGTCAGGAGAGCGATTTAAGCATCATGGGAGACTTGCTTATATAATTAGTCCATAAATGTTATCGGGTTTAATGCCACCAATTTTGCTTGAATGCTTTTGCAGACACCACTCGTTTAAAAACGTTCGGACCAGAAAATAAAATTTAAACACAATCCATGAATTATTTCTTCTCTATTTTCTCCAACAAGTTTTGGAAACAATTAAAAACGCCATGGGTGAAATACCTTCTACCTCTGTTTATAAGATAAATATATTTCTTACACTAAGTTTATTTTTTCAACTATGACAGAAGCTGTTTTATATTCAAAGCATACTGTACATCACATCCATCTCTGGTGTTGTTATCCTCGCTTCTTTATGTAGATATATTAACCGTTATGATATCTCGTAGAACGACCATTCAGAATATTTATTGTTTATCTAAATAAAAACAAAATAAAACGTACGAAAGGATCTCAAAGTCTTTGTTTTCTTTTTCTTTTGGCGAGGAAGGAGAAGCGTCTTCTCTCTCGGATTAGTACATTCGGAGACCTTCCAGTCTGCAGGCGAAGACAACTGATAATATTTTCCTCAATATTTTCCATTTCCCTTTCTATACCTGCGCGTGTATGCTCACGTGGTGATATGCCTGTGCATCTAAGTGTCTATTAGCATTAATCCTAACACAATTCCATTGACAGAGACAAATGCTGAGGAGGAAAGTCTATGGAGACAATATTTCATGTAACTGGAGCTGTTCAACTTAACCTTGAAGAGGGGAAATATTGGCAGCAAATGATATGTAAGGGAGATAATTGCAATTGCTTGTCATGCAGTTGAATCCCAAGTATGTGTTCAGTAAAAGCAATAAATATCGTGAGTTGTTGATATTGCTTGAAAGGTGTAAATAATTTACACGGTTTTCGGTGTTTGCATACATCAAAACCATGAACATGTTTTGAGCGAAACAGACTATCAAAGAAAAACGGAAATTCTACTGAGCTAATTAACAAGGCAACAAGCTTAAATGAGCAGAGTAATTTCAACTTTATAACAAACACGTGATGTCAGCACAAACTGAGTCCGAAGAGAATATGATTGAAGGATGTTAGCTATGGTGTCATTAAGACGACTGTGGCAACATTGTTGAAATTATGCATTTGTTATATTGGCATGAAACCAGAAACATGTAATGGTGTTATGAATTTAATTGAACTGTATCCATTACATGCTGGTTCTCATTATTTTATCTATCTAGAAGAGATGAAAGCAAAAGTACACTCTAGCACTGGTGATATTAAATAGTATTATTCCTGTACATCTTCACTTCACCAGGTTTATCACTCCACTATCTTCAAGTTGTTAATAATATTACTTGATAAGACAGGCACAATGCCATATGTTTTAATTGTGGTGGGGTAGTCAAACAAAGAACAAGTTATTCAGTTGAAACCATCTTACTTATTACTCATTGATCTCAAAATGATAAAATGTAGTATTGATCACAATGTAATTTCATCTTAGAAATAATGAAACATCCAGAAATAGTTCAAGCTTATTTTATCTAAACATTTACTAATGTTGCAAATCGAAAATTATTTCTGATTTGGCACAAGTCCAGCAATGTTGAGAAGAAGGATTCAATCGATACAGTCGACTCCAAATCTACCGACCCTGAAAATTAAGAAATGCCAAGCTGGCGGTGATTTCAGATGCGATGAATCACAAGCAATACTGCAAGGAAAATGTTCGACTAGCTGAGAAATCTGCAACCTCGCCCAGTTGGGTTACTTGATGTGGGTTTAGTTCAGTCCATAATATATTTGTTTATTTTCCTTGGGAACTTTCGGTTAAACCTAGCAGTTATTAGCTTCCTCACAATAAGCATTAAAACAAGATTATAATTGAGATATGTGTGAGTTTTTGTGTATGTGTGTGTATGCGTGTGTGTGCGTGTGCGTGTGCCGGCGTGTGTATGCTTCTGTGTAAGTATGACTGAATAAGAAAAAGAAATAGATTAATAGAAAGAAATTTTAATTTGTTTTCCAATGCATCACTGAGCAATGACCCTGGAATTAAAGGGACACACACAGACATGAACATATAAATATATATATATATCGGTACTTGTTAATCACTTTTATGAGGCATCGAAAACTGGACTTATGTTATGAACAAGTAAGAAAGAAATGTTCTTAAATGTAAATTTTGAATTTATTTTTATAAAATTACATCTCACAACAGCTAAAAACATCTTTTGTTTAGCTTTCGAATTACTGCATATATTTTTTAATGTTTTCCATTAAATCTATATTTTCATCATTTTGTACTATTGCTATTCGTCAAACATTTGAAATTATTATAAGGGTGGACAAAATATGTAATTTCTGTTTTCTCATTATTTTTCTCCTACCAGTTGAAACTATAACATTGCAAGTATTGCATCAGTTGTTCAGTTGCATCATCTTTGGGAGCAAAGATTGGTCAGCGTAGCTGTTGAAACTGAGAGAGTTTTGAAAAACAATCGGGTGGTAGGTACTTTTCTTTCAAGAATTCTTTCCCGAACTTTGACCGGATTGGAATTGAGGTTGCTAAATTGTGGATAAATTTTGATATTTAACAATTAATATTTTTTTCTCTGTTGGATTTCATCTCAATTTATTCCTATACTAATGTCTAATTCGATAATTTTTCATTCTCAAAAGATGTCTCAATTGGGGCAAAATGAGAAATGACTAATTTCAATACTGGTTGAGTTTCGAATCAGAACACCCACATGTTAGATTTTCTCCGTTTTTATGGTAATTTTTCCAATTTCCTTTTCACCATGGATGATTTTTTCTCTCCCCCTTCCTTCCCATCCGGATCGATTTTGGGCAATCGTTTTTGTAGTAAGCACTTAAAAACGAGAGGAGAATCCTATTCATTAAAAATAAAATAATTTTTAAAAGTATTTTCACAAGAAAACGTGGGTAATTTAAGAGAGATTCTAGCACATCCTACGACTACCTTTGTCACTGTCATATGTATTAATATTTTTCAATATTTTTCTCCCCATAAGCTCACTTATACTATTAAAAATAAAATTAAAGATTTATGATTTTTTTCACACACATTGTTTTTGTTTATAATTTTAAGATATTGGAGAGCCTGAGAAGATCAGTCCTGGAATTTATCGACAATGATTTAAAGAAGGTATCTAAAATATGATTTATTTTAATAGCATACTTTTCTGTCAGTAAATGTGTGTTTTCTTACACACAGACGCGCGCACATGGCCCCTCTTGCTCGGGGGTGGGATTTAAATTTCAAATTTTTGCTGTTGCTTAGATCCTATCAATATACCACGTATGTGTTACTTCCACATCAACATTCCATAGAATGTGTTTATAGGACGAAGGTTATTCAAAAACATGAATACATGTGACAATGACAAAAGAGGTGCTATTGGCATGTGCTAGAAACAATAGCCAAATCTCCCCTAAATTACACACCTTTTCGTTTGAAAATATTTACAATTTTTTTAAGTGATATAAAGTTGAATGATAGCATTGTAGTTGCAGGTGGGCCTCCTCAGTTCGCCACTGTATATATATATATATTATATATATATATATATAATATATATATATAATATATATGATTATTTAAGTAGACAAATGAATTATCTTATTACGGATAATTCGAATGATAACCGATACCTGGGTAGCAAACTCACAACAGAAAGGGCACGGTTGAAGTTACGACCATAGGGCATAAAATCCGTGACTTCGAAACATGTCGAAAATAAAATAAAGGAATTTTGTTAAATCTTCGTTCAGCTCCATTCTTTCCTATACTTATATATATATATATATATATATATATATATATATATATATATATATATATACATAGTTAATAAAAAACGGATAAAAAAGAGACAACAAGAAAAAAGAACAACCAGAGGACGTGGAATGTGCAAAGTATTAATAAGATGCTCAGGGAAGGAAAGAAAGGGTGGTTTTACGATTCGAGCAAAACTCTTCGTCAGAAACAGGAGACAAGAGGAACATTCAAAAGAAAAGGAAGACAGAGGGTGAAAATGCCAAAATGTAGTTACATTTGATATATCTATGCAAAAGTTAAAAAGAAACACGACGATAAGATTAAGAAATACAACAGCATGTATTAGGTATACGCACAGGAAAAGTAGAAGGAAAAGCTTTTCACGTTTCGTGCATTCGCTCTCCAATAGAAAGAACAGACTAAGAGTATTAAAATAACAAATGTGTCTCAGTTAGACTGTGGCCGCCGCAGACACACTTAGTGATACTTGTACATATACGTTCACTTGTTTTCACTTGCTTGTAGTTAAATAATATTCCTGTAAATTCAATCAATGCTCCATTATATTTTGACGGTAATATGAGACTTCGCTTGAAAACACAATCTGCTTATTTTACTACTGGGACTATTTGTAGCAAGTAAAATCATTTGAACCCAACGAATTTCTAAACTTTTAGTAATAATAGTAAGACAAGTGAAAATGGATAAATTGTAAATCGGATCTGCTGTGAAATTATCAATTACGAAATGATATCAGCACACAATTATCATACTTTGAATTAATAAAATTGTTTAATTTATTTCTTTTATCAATAACGTCTTATATCGACAATATTTTTGGTACGAATTGTGTGTTTTGGGAATTATGTAAGGCTACAAGTTTCACGCCACACTTTTCTGGGAAAGTATATTTGCACTTCATGCAATTTCTGATATAATTGCTTGCAGCAAGAAAACAATTCTCTTTTGCAAAGACTTGAAAAGTAATCATATATAAAATTTCTATGTAGCCTTGAAAACCTATGTTTCCCTCTTACTTGTAACCAATAAGTTTTCCTTCACACTACATAAATTTATGGCTTGTGTCATTCCTAAATAAAACGGTTTCATGCAGCATTCTGTAGAAGAAATTGCAAACTTATATACAGATATATGCAAATGTGGATTACATTATTTACCTATTAGTGTGTTTTAGTAGGCAGCATTTTAGTAAGGTAAATGTGAATAGATCGCGATTATCATGCTTTACATGATGATCACAATTTATTTAGAATATAGTTCAGTTGGAGGCGAGCGTGTATTAATAGTTTGTACTCAGCATGAACATCCTGTTTCACTCCGTTCGTAGTTTCACTAGAAATGCAATCACTAGCTTATTCGTGTCAGAAATTAGCTAGAATGCAGCACCAATAGTTCATTTAGATAAAAGCAAAACTGTATGGTGTGCAGCTATGCAGGGAATTATTCTATTGTCTTTGACAACATAAGACACCTGGAATTTATTCGTGACTTAGAGGGACTTCCTCAAAAGTTTCATGTTTTCTTCTCTTATATCGCATTCGCAATTGTTAAGATATTACGTTTTCTATTAAATAAATGAAGCATTGCATGTCAACGAACAAATGCAAAACGCGTGTGTCATGTTTTTCGAATATTTTAAATAGTATCGCTAGAAATAAAGTACTTCACTTTTATTGACAAACATAGGGTCACATAAAATCAATATCAAATTAATTTCTTCGCCAAAAAATACATAGAATATATAGTGTGGGTAGAGAAAAGAAGCTACGATCATCCTGCCTCCTCTCCTACCACTGTGTGCATGTAGTTATGTGTGTGTCTGTGTGTGTGCGTATATACATACATATATATGCATGCATATATATATATGTATATATGCAACTGAATGCAACTGAATGAGGGAAAATACGCGTATATACATATATATGTATGTATGTATATATATATATATATATATATATATATATATATATATATATATATATGCAACAAAATGCAACTGAATGAGGGAAAATTCGAGCTGATGCATTTTGGAAGAAATTCCTCACTAAAACAACCATACTCTCTTCCTTCAGGGGAACCGCTCACAGCCTCTAACAATATCAGAGACCTTGGTGTAATTGTTGATGACGATCTCAGTTGGTGTGCACACATCAACAAGAAGGTCGATATAGCTCGTAGGATGAGTTCCTGGATCTTAAGAACTTTCCGGTCCAGAGAACAAGGTGTCATCATGCCACTTTTTTCCTCCTTTGTACGGCCACACCTTGAATACTGCAGCCCACTGTGGTCTCCCCATACAAGACAAAACATCTCCAGAATTGAGTCACCCCAGAGGGCACTCACTAAACGAATTGAAGGCATGGCTGCTCTCGATTATTGGGATCGCCTTAAAGCCTTGAAACTTTACTCCCTCCAGCGTCGCCGTGAGCGGTACATCATTTGTACGATGGGGAGAATATACCGCCAACTTTGCCCAAACGACCTAAACACTAGCTTCAAGGTTCATCCAAGACTGGGACCACGGGCCATACGTCCCCTGCCCAATTCAAGATCACAACATACATGTACACTGCAACATAATTTCTTTTCCTCAACAGGCCCTGCCCTATTTAACACTGTCCCGAGGGAGATCAAAGGGGAAAAGGATCCCATCAGCTTTAAACGGAGTCTGGATAGATTCCTTCAAAGAATACCAGAAAAGCCACCCATAATTGGATACAACTCACCCAAAAAGAACTCACTACTTGAACAAAACTTGATACAACTCACCCAACAAAAACTCACTACTTGAACAAAACTTGAGTTAAACAAAACTTTCTTAAACAGGATTCGAATAATCCTATCAGGTGGTGCTATAAAGTTAGACATAGCCTGGACCAATCTTTGGTCGAAACATATCTAAGTTTATATATATATATATATATATATATATATATATATATATTATATATATATATATATATATATATACATATATATGTATACAAACATATGTATATACACACACACGCACACATATACATATATATGCATATACGCATACATATGCATATACATGCGTATTTATTGGTTTACATATGTGTGCACATACACACATTCGCGCACAAATGTATTTATGCTTATATGTACTGCGTGGAACCTTGGGTCAGTTTCTTCTACTAAGTCGCTGCACCGACCATAGCTTGTGAGTTGATTTGAGACCGAGAAACATATATTTGTGGGATCGGATGGACAAATGTGTTCGTGAGTGCGTGTGTATTTGTTTCTTTGCGCTTGTGTTTCTTCATCAGTCCCGTTTGACGACAGGGTGGTTTAGTTTACGTTCCTGTAAAAGATAAGTAGTGGGAGCAAATTGTTTGAACAATAATGAAACTTGTCACACGTTCTAATGTAAATTGTCAATCCATTGTAGAAATAACATTTCAAAATTACCACCTATTGCTTTGATCATAGTCTGCAAATAGTGGTCAAGGGGTTGCATGAGCGCCATACCGCATCTTCATCCAACTTGACCTATGAAGACAGAAGAGCTTTCTTCAGATCTGACACATTTGAATAGGTGCGAACAGAAACATTACTCTCTAAGATGGACCAAATAGCTAAGTCCATGGGATAGAAGTCTAGACTTTGGGAGGCCTTATATTCTTGTCTCCAAAACCGCTGAAATGCTCTTTACTCTATCTCTATGAAAAACTGGATGTGTGGGCCGGAGCCCTGTCTTCAGAGTGAAGATGTAACGGTTACCGAATGTTTCTCTAACAGTTTCTCATCCAACATTTCTACGTAAAATACACTGTTGACCTTGGTGCCAGCAGCATCGATGAAGATCAAAGGGGGCTTGGACCCACCACATGCAACTGCAGCCCACACGATAGGTGAAGCTGGCTTCTGACTGCGTAAATGACTCCTGCTACCTTTCGGGCAAGCCTTCTGCATTACGTGCATAAAGGCTGTCGTTCTGCTGTTGGTAACTGCCTCCACAGTGAAAATATTCTCCTCAGGCCAAATCAGCGCATTGTTAGCGGTATCCTTCATCTCAGCTAACATGGTTTTACTCCTGTCGAGCTGTTCTTTCTCAGAAGCTTCTGCCGGGATGGTTTTTTGTATGCAGTTACCTTCAAATCCTCTTTAAAATCCTGTGCATTGACGATTTCGAAAAATGAAGAGCTTTTGCAGTTTTTCTTGCACTGGTGCGGAGATTTTGCTTCATTCACTTCTACACAGCTTCAACAGTTTTTTTTGGTATGAATTGACCGTTTAATATCGGGAATTGGTTTGCTAGAGATAATACCGGACTCCATATATCCTTACTAAGTACTGAATACTGCTTTACGGCACGCATTCAACTGACTTGTTATGTCCTTGTTGTGCACTCCAGGTGTTTTCAAAGCAACAATCTGGTCACATTTTGCTTACCATGCCATGTTTGTTTGTAAACCAGTGATTGACGGACGAAACAAGTGACACTTGAACAAAAGACATGGCAATATTTAGGTAAACTTTAAATAATATTACCCGAGCAGTTAATATTGTAAGCATAAATAAGCTACAGATAAAATGGCAAATTGTGTTGATAATTTAAGTCCTATACTTTGATTAACTGCATTGCTTTTTACTGAGATAATGCAAAATAAACTTTCAGTTCAAAATCGGACTTAACATTCTTTATGACCTGATATATATATATATATATATATATCGCTTTTATATAGTCTTTATTTGCCGTCGACGATAAATGCGCTTGCGGGGTGGATTTGAAACATTATAATGTATGAAAAATGGTACATGTGCTCTCTACTTGTCCCAAAAGTATACGTTATATAGCGGCCCTAGCTGATGGAGGACACAGATACACAGATTATGTCATTTGTTCATTAATGGCCGAAATCTAGGTACAATTTTTGGAATTTTTAAAAATTTCTTATCCCATTCGAAATCGCTCTTAATTGTGGTTTGGATTTGACTGTTCCTTCTAGCATGTAAGGTGTCCTGTTATGGTCAACTATTTTGTGTATAAACGTAGACTAATTTTTATGCATATATATATATATATATATATATATATATATATACATAAATATATAGATAGATATATATGTACCTATACATATACATAAATATACATACATATATCTCAATATACGTATGAAGATAATATAAGTATAAATATACATGTATATAAACATATATATATATATATATTATATATATATATATATATATATATATATATATAATATATATATATATATGTATGTGTATATATATATATATAAGGATAAAAATCACGTTAACGATTTTTATCAAGTATATTGATAAATCTATTATAATAGTACTTTGCAATAATTCAGTACTTAAATATATTTTGATGTGTAGCAAATTGAACATATTTATACTGATAGTAATTTCAAGTATATCCGGATATGATCGACTTTGGGGCTGATTTGTATAAAAAGAGATGCAATGACATTTTCCTTATTGCATACACATTGTAAAAAGAATGTCTTTCAACCCGTAAGTTCAGAGAATAAGTACATTGTGTGTGTGTATGTTGTGTGTGTGCATGGTAGGTACCAGTGTTTTTGCAGACACACACACATACAGGGACGTACACACATGTACGATTACGCAGACACATACAAGCAAACACATACATACATACATAAATATAAATGTGTAATGGTGTCTGTCTGTCTGTGTGCTTGGGGTTACTCTTACTCCTCCCACACCATCCAACCGATTTTAATTATTTTTGACACATAAGCAGATCACATGCCAAGTTAAAAAAAAGGCCGGAGTTTTTCGAAAACCCAATAATGCTCAGTTGTAATCGAATTTTGTGAGCTCAGTCGGGGGAAATTTCCCATAACGATGTTATTTTTCCTGTAGGTTTTGCATTTTGTCACGTCTAAAATTTCAACTAAATCGATTGGATAGTCACTAAGGAAATGCGTATTTCAATTTGTGTCCTCTTTAAGCCTACTCTGAACATTTTGCCTCCGCCTGCCCACATCTACTCATCCTGCAAGAGCCTGCCGAACCAGATATTATATCTTAATGGATAATAGTTGGCACGGGGAACTTAGAAGATTTCAATACAGGGTCAGAGGTGGGCTTAACTTCACCACAGAAAACACGAGTAACGCCGGGTCCAACAGCTAGTACATACATATATGCTTGCGTGTATATGAACTTAGAATGATTAGATACCGTTCGCATTATTGTGCGTCCGCGTTCAACCGACTGGGTGATATTTTTGCTATTTATTTTTTCGTATAGATCTGCCTAGACATTTTCATCGTATCTTCAAACTGATGAGGATGTGTAGAAGCTCGGAGAGTGGATTAAAGCAGTGGTTCTAATCTGGGGTTATATGATTCCTGATGGATCTGTATAAGAGTTTTGAGGGCATACACAAGCAATATAGTAAATTGAGAATCCACAGTAGTATTTAAGGACCCCTGAAAACAATTTATTTTAGTTGTATTCATTGCAAGAAATAATTAGATTTCTTTCTCTCATAATCAGCTTAATTCAACAAGTTTCTCGCCACTGAATTACGTTCTCTCAGAGAGCGCTGTTGCAGACACACACAAATGTGTGTATGGGAGACAGAATAGAAGCTTTGAAAAAAGCGTCTTTAAAACTAGTTTCTAAAATATCGGATCCCTATGGGGTCTAACAGAATAAAACAGTAATCAAAAGGAACACAGGTAAAACTTAGTTGAGAACCACTGGATTAAAAGGAAAATCTAAAAGGATTAAATATGTCACGCATTGCTTCACATGACATACATTAAGGGTAAACGCCTGTGTAGCATATTCAGGAACATGTACAGTACTTTGAGGAGCAGATGTATGATTTTATCGAAGTAAGGAAAATGCATGACAGAGAATTACGACTGAGGTCCATAGCGTATGTATATATATATATATATATATATATATATATATTGTATTTTTGTGAATGCGAACGTGCGTATGTGCTTAACATGGAAATTTTATATGACCATTACCAATCGAGTGCTCTGTTGTCAGACAGAGAAATGTGCACTATCTGTTATATTTATAGCATGCAGAATCCTGAATTCAGAGAGACCTCTTTTTGCAGACTTCCAAGCAAGATGTAGAACAACATTGCATCATCCGTTGCACTAAAAGTATGTTCGTAAATGAGACAATTTTGCCAACTTGTAGGTGCTTTTGTCATGGTAATGTCCCGAGTTCGAGAGATAACAGAGGAACAGGGGAACAGAAACTAACAGCAACAGCATCAGGAAAATTACCTGCAAAAAAACCCCTTACAGTAGAGATAAAACGGAAAAAAGGTCATAGCTGCATATTTGCTGGAGAGAGACAAATCAGATTATGGAACAAATTGGAAAGGCATCGCCGTCATGTATGGCTAGATTCATAAATACATAAGAGGAAACACGCAGAGAGAGAGAGGAAGCTCTGTGTGATGGTGAGTCTATATATATGTATATGCATACAAACACATTATACACACAAACACATACGCACACACTCACACTCACATACAAACATACATTCACATATGAATGTTCTGGTGATATAAACGTTAGATTGTTTATATTCCTGCAAGTATTCTTTATAAGTACTCTGGATACACCAATGCATTCGTCCACCTCTGTCTTTCACTTGGGCTAATAGAAAAGCAACAAAAATCGAACGGTCTGCATTTGACAGTTTTCAAAACTTACTCGCTTTTATAAGGTTAAAAATAGGCGTATATATATATTTTTTTTTAACTATAAACATTCTCAGATATAATTAAGCTAAAATATTTAAACTATTTGTTCTAGTTCATTGCTTCCTATAGATAAATTCAATATGATGTATGTTTATTATAAAATAAGGCAACATTAAGAGCATGCACACGGGTTGCGTTGTCTCAAGCAATAACAAAATGTCTTGCTGTTAAGAATCTTAGTTATATGACGTATCAATGGAGACGTGAGTGGATGTGTATAGAAGTACATACAGACATGTATACACGGATACGTGCATACATCAATACACACATACATACATGCATGCATACATACATACACACACGCACACACACACACACATATATGTGAGTCGTCTAAGCGACAACCTCTTGTACTGATATATATGTATCAGTGTGTGTGTGTCTTGGTATGTAGGTATTTATGTACATATGAAAATATTTGCATATTCGCAAGTACATATGTGTGTGTTTGCTTAAATATATGGATTGACGACCAAGGCATATTTTCAAATATATACCCACATAAGTATGTTATATAAGCATATTATATAAAATTATATAGACGTGAGCTCACAATAAATAATCTTGCATATGCATACTTATAGATATATACATTTATATATGTGTGTGTATAAACATGAATATATATGTGTATATAAGCATATACATGTATATATATATATATATATATATATATATATATAATATATATATAATATATATATATATATATATATATTATATATATATATATATATATATATATTATATATATATATATATATATATATATATACTATATTTTTATGCGCATATGTGTATCTATGTATATTGTCGTAAATAATAAAGTATTTACAATGTAGATTCTTTATATTTTAAATGTTGTTTTACATTTAGATATGCTTTAAAAACTCGTAAAATACCATAAAACTATCACAATGGGTATTTAAAGTATGTTAGTAGATATTTTGTTTTGATTACATAACAGAACCTTGATCATTCCATTTCTGTGTTTTTGTGTTTCCAAAGCGAATATAAAACATAAAATTTTATAATAATTTTCTTTTCAAAGAGTTCAATAAAACACAAAATAACATACGTATGCAATCGGCTTTATCAAATCTCCAACCATATTGTAGCATGTCTATGGAATTACTGACAATGAATTCGCTTCAAAGTTTTAGTCGTATGTTTTATTAAAGCATACATTTGTCTTTTATTGTTACTGTTAGAGGCATAAACTGCACCATAATCTTACTTTTACCATTGGTTTATATCTGTGTAACTAGTAAATGAAAAAGGTCAGAATACAGCAAATGAAATTAATAACAATAAAATTTGGTTTCTGTATATTCTTAGATAAATACACACATAAGCTCGCTATCTATCTATCTATCTATCTATCTATCTATCTATCTATCTCTCTCTCTCTCTCTCTCTCTCTCTCTATATATATATATATATATATATATATATATATATATATTATAATCCGCACTGAAAAGTGCATTTGTAGACTAATTATGAAATGACATGATTTGCGGGTGAATCTGTTTTTATGGAGCTCGCGTCGAGAGTTGCATTCCCTCGCGTTCGGTATACTGCATTTATTATGGTAGTTTTGACTTTAGGGTCCCTCACAGCGTGAGACAGTTATGTATAGTAAATAATATATATATATATATATATAATATATATATATATATATATATATATATATATATATCTATATATATATATATATATATATATATATATATGGCCACAGCTCGTGAGCTGAAACTAGATTAAAAAAAATATTGTGCCTTCAATACTTTAGTTGTTTCAGCCATTTCATTGCCACTTTGAAGGAGTTGAACAAATCGACCCTAGGAGTTTTTTAAAGCCTGCTACTTAAGCTAACAGTCGCTGTTGCTGAATTGCTGAAATTTCAGGGACATAATCATAACAAAGCTGGTTGTCAAGCAGTGATGGGGGACAAATATAGACACTATTTCATTCTACTAAATCCACTCACAAGCTTTCGCTCAGCTCGAAGAAGGTTCAGTCTGATGGTGCAAGGCCTGAACAGAATGCAGGGAGAAACAACACTTCCAAACTCACAGCTTTCTCAAGTTTGCGGCTGAAAATATTGGCAGTATGTACTGGGTTAATGTCATGCTCTAGGAGTTCGCGGCTTCGACTTTCCTGACTATGTGTATTGTGTGTGTCTGTTTATATTTTCTGTGTTAAGATATTATATAATTGGGTGGGTGCTGGAAAATATATTGTCTTTGTTCAGTATTACGAGCTTGTGTGGGTATGAGAGTGTGCATGAGAGTGTATTGGGTGTGTACTGTGTTAAACAGTGTGTACCTGCTCGTATAGTGGTATGTTAGGTAACGCTATTTAAGATTGTGTGCGGACGTGTGGATAATGTTGCGTGGTGTGGCTGCTGAAAAGTGGTCGGTGCTAGTGAGTGTGGAGTGGGAAAATGTTGTAGGAAGGTGTGGTAAGATGCTATGGGTGTGTTGTAATGGGGGTGTGAGGTAAATGATAAGTTGAGCAGTGTGTGTGGGTGTTTGTATAGTGGTGCGTGTACAGTAAGGATACCGAGGTAAGTGGTATGCACGTGTTTCGTCTGAGAGGTGTGTGGGAATCTGTGCAGAAGCATGGACCACAAATCGTGCCTGGGTAAGGGCAGTGGAGATAATAATGAGGGGTCAGATGAAGAGAGGAGCTCATATTGCACAAGGTGCGAAGAGAGAAGATTAGTTCATGCTCACGGCGAGGGGGTATTCCATGTGCCTCCCCACTGTGCTGAGACATTTCCAACACAGTCAGATGTAGTGAATTAACAGAGAAGGACAGAGAGAGCAGGAGTTGTATTAAATAGCATTACTAGAGGTGCAGGTAATGGTGTCGGTGACGTGATAAGGACAGAGATGGGAGCGTGTGAAGGTGGTGGTGTTAGAGAGGTAGGGGCAGGTGTAACAAAGTGGGCAGGAGCATGGGTAAGAGCTAGGATTGGAATGTTTTCCCTTCTCCCGCCTCCCATCCTAGAGCAGTGTGCATAATAAGGGGATATCTACGTAGGGTGCAGTGTCGAGACATGAGTTGAGACTGAGTCTCAAAGTCCTGGTCGTCACTGCAGAGCCTGCGTAGACGGAGGTATTGAGAGTAGAGGATGGAGAGCTTAGCGTGGGTAGGATTGGAGGAGGAGAGGTTATGGTAATAATGTCAGTCAGTGTGTTTGTAATCAATGGAGGTACTGAGAGGGGAGTGGGGCATGCTGACAAAAATGTCGAGAAATTCGACAGAAGTGTTAGAGTTAGTGCAGGACAATTCGAGGGCAGATGGAAGGATTGAACAAAGGAAAGGAAGGGGTCAAGTTCTTCATGGGTGTGTGAGATCACAAAGATACAGTGCTCGATATAATGACCGTCTAGCTCAGGAGTGGGACCAGTGAATTGTGAGAATATTTGGGCTTCAACGTAGCCAACGAACAGGTTCGCATAGATGGGGCCCATTCTCGTTCATATGGCCATCTGCATGCGTAGGTAGAGTATAGCACAGCTGTTTCCTCTTGAAGCACATCCGCTTATTCCATTATTACAAACCAATTTGTAATCTCAGTTGCTTCTGATAATAAAATTGAGAATTATGGTAACAATATTTCCAAAGGATATATACTGTAATAATCATTCACGCGGTGCTGTTATTCTGGTTATTAACGATAATTTGTTGCGATAGTTTTGATGTATCTTTCAAAATATGCAATATATCTACATTATTTACCTCTATAAAACAGCATTTCTGGTGATACTATAAAGTTGATATAATTTTGTTTTTCAATATTATGCAAATTTTGGACAATGATTTAAGATGGGCTGTTAGTTACTTAGTGATCTTGCGAAGTAAAATTGTTTATGCATCTTTAAATTTGTCAACTGATAACCAACAATCTAATGTTTTCATATGAGTTATTTATTTCAAAATTTAGATATAAAAAAAATTAATATGCCGCGCAATAATGTCAATGGGAATTTCGAAATAGAAAACAGAAGTATTGTTAGTTTATATTGTGCTTGCGTTGTGTGACTCAGAAGTTTACCCGTTAATTGTGACATGCGCTCGTTAATTCAGACCAATTCCTGCAGAATTTGTCTTCTCTCACAGACTAGGTATCATTGCAATTCACGTTTTTTCTCTCGTACGTATTCAACATAAGATTCGAGATATTAATGCCGCTTTACCGTATAAGGTTACCAGTATCGAATTGTTTGTTGGGTTATGTTTTTGTTTGGTTTTGACAATTAATAAGCCTTCTACGTTCGTATATAACGCGCGTCTCAGAGAAGTTATGACCATGTTGAAACCCAATCTACGTTATAAGCTGTACAAATGAAAAATAACTCTTCAGTTATTTTTCTTACTACAGGCTGATATATTCAGTGACTAAATTTAATAGTTCTACTCTAATCAAATAGGTAGAATGTGATGGCTCTTCTATGTGTATCTGACTGTACGTGATGTGATAAGCCCATCTCTTAACCCTTTATTATGCAGATACAGAGCTTGAGAGAGCAATAATTGATTTGCTGAAGCCAATTCAGTTTATTTAACGGTATAAGCCAATTTACTTTAATTCGGACGCCAAGTAAATTAACATCAAACCGCGAAATCGAATTATCCTAATCTACAATTTTGTAGATTCGTTCCAAAATTCGGAATTAATATTGCGCCTTTTTCCTACTCGTCAAACGCCAACTTAATAGAAAATATGAATACTAAATTGATTTAAATAATTTTCCGTCTTTTTATCGTGACATAACAGCTAATACACGGGGGCGCAACGCACATGGATAGAGACACTCATCATCTAATCATCTATGAATGCGTGTATTCCTTCATAGATATGGTTAGGGATGTGGTGGAGTGTTTCTATTAGTCAATGAACATATGTAGTTTTAAGGCAGAAAAGTTAGCACCCCAGACGAAATGCTTAGCGGCATTTCGTCTGCCGTTACGTTCTTAGTTCAAATTCTGCCGAGGTCGACTTTGCCTTTCATCCTGTAGGGGTCGTTAAATTAAGTACCAGTTAAGCACTGATGTCGATGTAATCGACTTAATCCATTTGTCTGTCCTTGTTTGTCCTCTCTGTGTAGTAAAGAAATACGTATTTCGTCTGTCTTTATGTTCTGAGTTCAAATCCCGCCGAGGTTGACTTTGCCTTTCATCCTTTTCGAGTCGATAAATTAGGTACCAGTTGCGTACTGGGGTTGATCTAATTGACTGGCCCCCTCTCCAGAAGTTTCGAGCCCTTTGCTAAGCGTAGAAAAGAATGAACATATGTCGTTTGAGGAGAGTTTGATAAAATGCAGATGGAGATAATGTTCTAGTGAGGAATGTAATAGAACTGACTGTTAAATTTCAGACACTCTATATAACACTGTTAAAATGAAGGGTGTCAGAGTAATCTTTGCGTCGAATAGCATTTGTCCAATCTAGATTTTGTCCAATCTACCAGTATGCTGCGTTACGGTTAGTGAATCAGTATGGAGAAACGAGGCATAATTATGAAAAAGGTTCAGCTAATTTTGTTATTGAATGGCAGCCTATTAGAATGCTTACTTTCATTTGAATGTGGATTTTGTACAAGACCTATATGATTTCAACCCGTGCTGCTCTATAAATCGATCGTTTCTCTTCATTAGAGCTCATAATTTTCATCGTCCAGCAAAATAGCCCCGATCGTTGAAATCTTTAGCTTGTTCTGCTTGTCACAACGTTTTGTTGTTTGTATATTACAACAACATACGGCAAGCTTACTACCCGACTTAATACAGTGGAATTCCTAGGGACTTCACTAAATTTTTGGCATTCTCTAAAATTATAAATACACGCTAGGATAAACATTTAAAAATGTGCATGCACTCAAATGCGCATGTTTTTGTAACACCCATTCTTCCCACGTCTTAGTTATTCATGAAGAAACACAGTATATCGCTACCTAGGGACGAATACGTGGCCTATATGTCGAAACATGCTTTAGTACAGCAATGTCATCGCTACAAGCTGTTCATTTTATTAAAACCGTATACGCATTCATGAACCTACTTCTTTTAGTACATGACTGACGTTAACACATTTTATAACATAATCTTTTCTCTCAAAACCCTCATAGACGCTTCTACATCCGTACCATCTCCACTCTACCATTATTTATGAAATGCTTCGATATCACAGTTCATGCTTTACCGCAGCGACTTTTGTTTTAACCATATCTATCTTATATAGGAGACACTAACTCAAATGCTGAAGTTGATATTCTTTCTTTAACAAATCATCATCATCATCATCATCATCATCATCATCATCATCATCATCACCATCATCATCATCATCTTCATCATCTTCATCATCATCATCACCATCCTCCTCATCATCATCATCATCATCATCACCCTCCTCATCATCCACATCATCGCCATCATCATCGTCGTCGTAGTCGTCGTCATCATCATCATCATCATTGTAATCATCATCATCTTCATCTTCTCGTTCGGCTTGTTTGGTTTGATTCAGTAAGCTCACATCATCCTGCTTAGTGTACGTGCATCACCAGGGTAATATATTGTCGTCATAGAAATATGTTTGTCATAATTCCATTATATTCCATTCGTATGATTTCTTATATTTGTTACCCTCTATGTTGCTACGATAACACTGGGCACCTGGAATACTTCTATTATTATGATAAAACACAGGAGAATAAAATCCAATCGTGTAATGATATTATCATGCGCAAAGGTTATTCTAGTTACACTTCAGCAAACCGGCTCTACTACGTACCTTACACGCTCGGGTATAGCTATTTCGCTTACATCGTTGGCAAGATTCTAAGGTAATATTGCCATTCCGTCGCTTAAAAATAACAAAACTTTCAAATGGAAAATGGAAAATTGATGTTATGCTGTTCAAACGATTGCGCACACATCTATCTAAACAACATCTGGTCCTCTACATTTCATAGGAAAGTTTTGGCTTTAAATATAAACTCAATACATTCTCATAAATTCTTTGAATTCAATACGGTGTATACACATACCTAAATATATTACAAAGGTGTCGCCATACATGTTCATTTTAAGCAAGTTCCAATTTGTCATATTTCCATATCATACCTGACAACTGCAACACACGTGCGCTCGACTGTGCATACATTATGTATTTCTGTACACACACACATACACGCACACATATATAATTATATATATATATATATATATATATATATATATATATATATATATAGATATATATATATATTATATATATATAGATAGATATATAGATAGATAGATAGATAGATAGATAGATAGATAGATAGATAGATAGATAGATAGATAGATAGATAGATAGATAGAAGATAGATAGATAGATAGATAGATAGATAGATAGATAGATAGATAGATAGATAGATAGATAAGTAGATAGATAGATAGATATATAGATTCATAGGTATATGGTACTTAAGATGAGTCACCAGAATTTAGTACTGTATTATCCGAACAATTTCAAAATAAGGTTTTTTATACAGCTAAGGAGTGCTCTGCATTTAAGTTGATGTAATGATTGCATTATTAAATTAAATAGAGTTGCTAGAAACGATCGTACTTCATTACCTCTGGATATCCTTGTTCCTTAGTTTGATTATATATATAAATAAATAAATAATATATATATATATATATATATATATATATATATATATATATATATATATATCATTCCACTATTCATTCTTTTGTTCCCTCTCTCTCTCATTTCATTACCTTCTCTTCATGATGTAAGTATATTTTTATGTAAATCTTTTACAACTCTATTCTTTTAGTCTTTCCCTCTTTCTATCAGCCATTTCACGCTTATTTCGGTCATTCCACTATACGTTCTTTCGTTCCCCCTCTCTCACATTCATTGCCTTCTCTTCATGCTCACTTCCCTCGTCTTTTCACTTTACTGTGTTCCTGTCATTTTTTCTTGCCCCTCCTTATTTCTTCTGTCCCTCTGCCTCTGACTCTCTCACTTCTCTCCCCACGTGACCAGTGTTCGGCCAAGCCTGACCTTGCTTTCTTGGTTCCGCCGTTGTCCGTGCAACATCTATATTCTTCCCTGTGACTGTGAAATCTTGTATCCCTACCGTAAGACTTTACTTCCACACACGCCAACTTAAGTTAATTCGTCCTTAGTGGAAAGACACCTGTTGTTATCTCCTGTTATTTGCATTTGTGTAACTTTCTCCGTTTTTAACGTACTTCTTTTCGTATACATTCGCTGCTTTCTTCCAAGGAATCCAATGCCCTTAGCTTAGTTTTTCCTTGGAGCTGGCCAGATTGGAGCAATCTCGAGTATAACCAGCCGGAATTGCAAAGATAATCTGGAACTCAACTGAGGAAAGAAAACTCCGTACGACCTGTCCTTGTTTTCTTTGTATTGTCTGTCTGGATATTTTGTTGTCCCTTTTTTGTATCCTCTAATTGTCTGGATGTTTTGCGTTCTTGTCCCATATATATATATATATATATATATATATATATATATATATATATATATATATATATATATATATATATATATATGCATATGAAAACGAATTTCATTTTGCAAGGCAGCAGATATCACCGATGATTTTGTTCTTGATGATGATGATGATGATAATAATAGAATGGCATTTTACAGACCACGGAAATAAATACATATCCTGTGTGTGTGTTTATATATAAATATACGCAAATATCGTTTCTCATTCAAACTGCTCCAGACTTTGGAATGTCATTCTCACTGTACGTTGCCGAACATTAACCAAGGGGAAGAATAATCTCCGTCTTGAAAGCAAAGATGGTCATTTTCCTTCTAGCGCTGATTTAACCCGCGCAAGCTTCTCGCATTTGAGCGCCTTTGTTATCGTTCGGTTAGGGTTTAAAATTTCAAAGTGGACTAAAGACTTCATATCTCACAAAAAACAACAACACTATATTTGGATGAAGGCATCTTTTAGACTGGGGTGCCAGTGTTTCACTTTCCCCTACCCACAGTCTTTGGCGCTTGACATTATCATAGACAAACCATTTCTCGTCACCAGTCACTATTCGGTCCAAAAAAGGTTCATTCGGGTGACGTGACAGCAAAGAAGAGCTCACATTCACTCTCTGCGCGCGATAAGTCTCGGAAAGTTTGTGAGGAATCCATTGATCCAATTTGTTGACGTTTCCGATCGCACAGGTGTCGATGAATGGTTGAATGATCAAATCCAAGCTTCTCTCCTAGTTCCTCAATAGTTACAATGGGATTTTGTTCTAACAGAGTTTACAGGACGCCCTCGTCGAACTCTACCGATCTTCTAGGACTTGTCTTCTAGGCTGTAGTTTCTGGCTCGGAATTTCTGGAACTACCGTTGACACTAGCTTACGCTCTATTTCCGATCCCCATATACTGCATTAACATTCCTCGCAGTTTCCGTTGCGTTGTTGCCTTTATTGAATTCATTAAACAAAATATGCCGAATATGCGCCTTTGTCACTTCCATTATAGCTTTCACAAAATAACTGCTAAAATCGAACTGCACTCTTCAAAAGTTGCATTAACAATAAGGACAAAATAAAATTACTACCTGCTTTTATAGTAAGTTGATGCAGGTGGTTTACCCTGTCCCCCTCCGAATTTTGTTTCGTGCATTTCAAAAACAAAATGCATATATATAAATATATATAACTGTAATTAAAGGTAAGGTATTAAAAAAGACCTACATTGCTAGAAATAAGAGCTAAAATGTTCTAATGCTGTATTTAACGCACATGAATGAAAACATACACTTACAGGTACCATAATTGTCGGAAAAATGCCGACTGAGAATTCTTTTCGACATTTTCGGCAATTCACGTTGCATTCATGTGTTAAACCAGCTCGTTGTTCAGCTACCTCCGGACCTAACAACAACGTTAAGGCATTCTAACATTATTTCTAGCAATGTAAGTGTTTTTTAACACCCTAGTCACATTTAGTAACAGTTATAATTCTCCCTTTTTGTGAAACATTGTAACCTGCTGTTGACGTTAATTTTGTGTATACACATTAGCGAATCGCTAAATCATCTATTAATTTGGGCGACGAAAACATATATGTTAATAGAGAAACAGATTCGGAAATAACCGAAAACTGAGCTGGCTTAACTGATTATGGCAACGGGAATTGCCGAAATTGATACGTCAGTCTTAAGAATTCTCGGTGGTATTTTTCGGATAATTATGATCCCTGTTAGTGTATGTTTTCATTCATGTGCGTTAACTACAACATTAGAGCATTTTAGCTCTTATCTCTAGCAATGTAGATGTGCTTTAACACCCTAGTCACATTTAGTGACAATTATAATTCTCCCTTTTGGTGAAACACTACAACCTGCTGTTTACATTATTTCTATATGGGTGTGCGTGTGTGTGTTTGTGTATGTGTGCGTAAGTAGTATAAAAAGTGGATTCAGAGAAAACTGTGGCTATCACGGAAAGCTCCTCTTACGGACTCGATTAACACCCGACATAGTGATAAATTACGAAGAACTGCCATGCAGAGTATCCATGCAACTTAAAATCCTGAAGCCCCTTTGATGAAATTAAATTATTTCTTGATATATATACAAAACAAGAGATCTATGAGGTGTAAAATGAGAATGCATATTTATTTAACCACAAAGCAGCCATAAAGCCAATGCTGTGTCGCAGACCTCTTTACTATGAAATATATTATGCGCATGTATTTGCATTAATATGTATGCTCAGTATTATAAGATGCACTTGTTTATTCGCAAATTCATGCAAATAAATAAAGCTAACGCATCCGATCAGATCGCTGGAGCATTATATCTAAACCAACACAATATATTTGTTAGAATAAAGCAATTTTTATTTTTCAACTCAGAGAGTAAATATTTCTAGTACATATAAAACTAAATATTCAAAAACATATTTTTACATCAGGATTTTACTCTGAAAGCATTAGAGTATGTTTTCATAAGAATGAAACAAAATCACATATTACTAACAAGTAAAAAGAAAATGTTTACGTATAAAAATTACTGAAAATAATAAAAATTACTGAAAATAATAAAAATTACTGAAAATACTTTAGAACATGTCGTAGCCAAAGAGCATTTACAGTAGAAAAAATCCTATTTTACTGACCTGTTTTCTTTGTTTTAAATATACTTTTTGAAGTCAATTTAGAACGCGATATGGTAAATTCGTATGTCATTAATTGTATGTAATCATGTCGCTTATGTCATTTTCAAGACAAGGGAGGTCACTTTTAGTTTGTGGAGTTTATACTACTTAGGATCCAGTAATAAGAGCATGTGATGGTTAATATTTTCGAATAGTAATATTTCTATTAATACAGAATAAATCTGTTCTTTTAGGAAAGGGCATGAGTTTAGTCTAAATATCAGATGGAGGCATAAACTAATAGATTTCTGTTTTCATAAATTTCTTCTCAGAAATTGTAAATACGGATATTTCTGTTGCAAACGACGTTGTTACTATAATTGTTATTTGTGTTGGAGTGACTCGTATGAATACAAATATACTGTACAAAAACTTTAATAAACTCGATGTGTTATTGAAACACTTAGAATTATAAAATAAAAAAAGTTTCCTCAATTGAATGCACGTCGCTGATTCGTTCAAATTACTCAACATACCTTAATACGAAATAACTTCTAAAATACGAAATTTTATCAGAGATATTCAAAGTAAACCGTGTTCTGCGTGAGAAATTACGCCCGTATACGAAGATTCAAGCTGTTTGGTAAAAAACAAATTAGTTAAAAAATCTGTGAATCAAACTGAACAGATACCACCCCACGTACTACTGTGGGCGTGTGATGTTGCGATTGTTGGGGCTGCCCTTGAGCCTGTTGCTGTTGTAGGTGCTGCTGTTGTTTTTGTTGCTGTTGCTGTCGAGCGAAGCGTCTTCGTCCCAGAGCTCGCAGTGGGAGAAGTCCGAATCGTGGTCCTTTGCTTTTCGTAAGACCCGCAGAAGAGAAATCATGTGAACCCCCGACACCGAGAGCATCGACGGGTGGATGAATGCGCATCCAGGCTCAGCGATTGAGTAGGAAGTCGGGGACAAGAAACAGTGAGAGAAAGCTGGGGTGAAAGAGTGAGAGAAAGCTTGGGTGAAAGAGTACAACAGGAGTCTCCCCCCCCCTGCCGGAGCCTCGTGGAGCTTTAGGTGTTTTCGCTCAATAAACATACACAACGCCCGGTCTGGGAATCGAAACCGCGATCCTCCGACCGCGAGTCCACTGCCCTAACCACTGGGCCCTTGCGCCTCCTGCTGTTGCTGCAGTTGCTGCTACCGTTGTCGCTGCGGCTGTTGCTGCTGTCCTTGCTGCTGGTGCTGTTAGTGTTGCTGTTGTTGCTGTTTGTTGCTGCTGTTGTTTTTGTGGTGGTGGTCGTCGTCGCTGCTGTTGGCGCTGTCGTCAGTATTGCTGATGTTGTTGATGAAGTCAGGGCTGCTAGTGTTGTTGCTGGTGCTGGTGATAATGGAGGCTGTGTGGTGGCGGTGGAAGTACTATCGCCATTGCCGGTTCCGCTGCTGTTACCGTTATAGCCAGTGATGAAACTGGATCCTTTGTCTCTGCTTCTACTACTATAATGGCCAAAAGGCCCGGTATCGTGAACGTTGGAGAGGCTATTGGTAAGGCTGGTGGTGGTAGTGGTGGTGGTGGTGATGCCGCTGCTGTTGTTGTTCGCGATGCTGCCATCCACTGAGGCGGTAGTGGCTGTGTTGATGGAATTGGGCTTATTGCTTCTGCTACTACATCTATGGTGGCTTATAGATCTGGCATCGTGGACGCCAGGGAAGCTATATGTGAGGCTGGGGATGGTGGTGATGTCGATGCTGTTGTTATTAGCGATGTTGCCATCCGTGGTAGTGGTGGTGGTGATGGTGGCTGTGTTACTGTCTCTGTCCTCACGTCTACGGCCGTTATAGTTTCTGTCGGTGTTAAAGGCATGTCGTGTTAGAACCTCAGCTTGATATACGCCCCCTTTAGTTTCGCAACGGCCTCCTACCGGGCAACTGCTCAGATCCTGCATGAACAATCCGCCTCTTCTTGTGTCCCAGGGGCGCTAGGAAGGATGGTCTTAATGTTGGAGGCGCAGTCAAACGAGACCCTAACGTTGTGCCTGTATAGAACATGGGACAGTATAGACAGTGGGAGCTACTGAAATGCTTATCAATTAATTTAAGGAAAAGTCTATCTACGGGTGTTATTGTGTTAAGAGAGAGGGAGGGCAAACCAAACCGTATATACATATCCACATATGTATATATGTGTGTGTGTGTGTGTGTATTTATGCATAACTCAGAATCTTTTACTCGAATGATACAAACTTTAAAACGTTCAATATCTGCATCGTTCAATATGCGGGATGTTAGCCCCTTTTTCAATTTTGTCACTTGACTTTAACCACACTGCGTATTTTTTGACAGAGTTATTATACAATTGTCCAAGTAGAAATACATCAGTTTGGGAGAAGAGCCTTATTTTTCTCAATGATTGGCATTGAGATTTATTCAATTTTATTACGAAATCCGCTCGAATAGAAACTCGTAATCACATAAGTCTGAATGGCAGGATGATGTCAGAATGTCTCAGTTTAACTCTTGACACAATAACATGCTTTCTGTAATGCTCACCTCCTGTTACAATGTCGGATGCTTTAATCCCAGCTTCATATAAATGATGTATTCCAATTCTTCCATTTCAATGTCCATTACACGTTGTTCTGTTTCAAAACAGCATAATAACACATCCCTTTCTCAAGTCAAACTATGAAAGAAAATCAGCAGAAAATAAAGTACAGCTGTAGAAATTGCATGTATCTACACAAGAATCAGTTCGTTCGTAATTGTCTATTTTTTCATTACTTATGTTGATAATCCAATAATAAATCAATAAAATTACCGACCTTTTTGTTGTAACCAAGTCACTCAATGAAGGAAAATAGAACACCATAACTACCATGAAGGGTAATTACGTTCCTACTTTGTATCAATTATGTTGAATCTTAATGACTAACTAGTCTTCTTAACCTATGATTATTTTAATATATTTTAAAATATTACAAATTCGGGAATAAATTCCATCACTATTGAAACACGGGAAGAAGTTCATACTATTCCCCATGCTTATTTTTTGTTATCAGTTACTGTCATGCCATGCGCCAAGTCCCATATTTACTCTCAACGTGGAAACACAAGAGAGTGCGATGCACCAGAAGCCAGTTTAAGCTGTTTAATTCGCTGCAAATCTTGATCTTATTTACATAAATGATATCAATACTATTACCACTTACCACCTGATCTAAGTAGACTAGCTGTTATTTCAGAAGCAGCACGAATATTCATTTTCTTCTGAAATATGAACCAATGATCAAATTTGGGAGTTTTCAGGTCACTATTTACGTTTGATAAATTGTTATCCTTTGCTGTTATTTCACGTGAGAGAAAGGGACAGTTGTAATGATATTTGCTGAGTTTCATAGACTAGAGAGATAGATGCACTTTATATTGATATTGAACAACTTTCAGTTGACATCTTTAGGAATGGCGGTAGTGAATGGGGAAATCTAAGAGGTTAATATTCTTGAGATGGGAATTAATGAAGTAGATAGTGAGAGACGAGAGGTAGACAAAGTAATATAAGGAACGTGATGGTTATTTCAGAAGTGTTAGTGTGGAGTGGCACAACTGAAGAACCATTATTTCTAAAGACTCCATATATCTTAGTCGAAAATTCGACTCAAATATATTGGAAAATCAGTCCAGTCGACACAGAAATATTGGAAAATCTTATATTCATTATCTCTTGCAGAGAAATCTACCCAAAGGTTATTTTTATACAATAAATCGAATGTCATAGACGATTGTATCAATTGTGTCCTTCCAGATATATTTCATTATTTTTATTGTATTCTTTGTATTTATCTTGTTATTAATTTTGCTGCACAATTAATTTAATCTCGCCCAGAGTTTTATATGAAACGTCACATTCCGATTATAGTTCTACAGTTATATTTGCATAAATATATGAAATATCTGTATAATAAAAACTTAGTTTAAATGTTACAGAAGTAAAATATTTTGTTATTGAATTGAGTTATTAAAGAAAGTAACTAAACAAAAGTGAGACAAAGAAACTAATATGTTCAGTCGTGGAATTATATTTTTAAGTTAACCCTTGTTAAAATGTAGCCCACATAAAATATGTATTTCTTTACTACCCACAAGGGGCTAAACACAGAGGGGACAAACACGGACAGACAAACGGATTAAATCGATTATTTCGACCCCAGTGCGTAACTGGTACTTATTTAATCGACCCCGAAAGGATGAAAGGTAAAGTCGACCCTGGCAGAATTTGAACTAAGAACGTAGCGGCAGAGGAAAGCCCGGCGTGCTAACGTTTCTGGCAGCTCACCACCTTGACCCACCTAAAATATGACCTACCTCAGCCACAAATTGAGTGCTATGTTCTCAACAAAGGTCGACGAATATGTGACAGCTCCGCTTAGGGCCACCCACCTGAGTCGCATATCTTCACTTACATATATTTAGACTCTTCTGTAACACTAAGAAGTATTTTGTTCCTCTGAAATGTATTTTTGCAAATGATTCTTTTCCTTTTTGCTTTTAAACATTCATCGCTGCGTAAGGGGAAAATAAAACGCTAGACTTCACCGGTCACAATGCAGTATGTAAAATACTTAACATTTACGAGCATGTGAATATGCTTTTATTATTGAACACTATAGATGTTGGTTCCAATATTCAATAGATATATTTTATATCGGAAATAGTATATGAAGGAACATGATGTCAGATGTAATAGAGTGAAAGATATCAAAACAATTCATATCAAGAGATAATATATCACTTTCCCATACGGTATTATTTTAGATGATACAGATTCCGAATAAGAACACAGATACATATGCATCGCATCTTTGAACATATAGATAGTAACATAAACACACACACACACGCGCACACATCCACATCCGCACACATGTGCACATATACATATATATATATAAAGATACAGAGAGAGATTGTAAGAAAGATACGTATGTATATATTTACAAGCACGTATGAATGTGTGTGTATATGTATATATGTCTATGTATTTGATATAGATTAGAAGAGGGAAATTATAAACTTCAGTGAAATACAAACCAAAGGAAATACCATGAAACCGGTACAAATGTTTTGAATATATCTATAAAAAGAAGGCTAAAATTTACAAACACACCGGATTTAGATACATTTTGTAACGCCTGGTACTTATTCTATCGATATCTTTACCCGAACCGCTACTCACACCGACGCACAGTTGTCATGTGTCACTGGGGGACGAACACAAACACAAAATACACGCTCACACAGACACACACACACACACGCTCACACACACACACACATACACACATACATACCTAGCCACTCACTAGATATTTAGCCAAAGTGTCACGCCGTGGGACTGAACTCCAAACAATGTGATTGGGAAGCAACAAGCAAGAATGCGTTTACGCGAAAATAACTTACAGATATTAGGTCGTCAAGTATGAAATTTGTAGAAAAGAAAAAAATTGGTTACTGTTTTATAAAAACAAGAAATAGTTTTATTCATCAAAGCATGCACCCATACTTTCAATATACTTTTGCCCTTTCAGCGGTAGCTTGTCATGCCCAGTACTGTAAAAGCCTGGCAATCTAGAATTAATAAACTCTTGGAAGGCGTTTTACAGCATCATCGGAATTATCAAAAATTTTTCCAAATTCTGGAAGAAGCGGTAGTCAGAGGGAGCAAGATCAGGTGAGAATGGTGGATGATGGAGAACTTCCAACTCCAACTCCTGAAGTATCGTCAATGCCGCCTTTGCGACATGTGGTCTGGCGTTGCATTGCAATAAAATAGAAGTGGATCTGTTGATTAATCTAGGCTGTTTTTTTTTTGTGAGTTTCTGCATCATTTGGGCAAGTTAGCTGCTGTATACTTCGGCCGTGATTAATGAAGTCATAATGGATCACACTTGCGCCAGACCACGAAACACACCATCAGCTTCTTTTGATGAATTTTGCTTTTCGGACTGTATTTAGGTGGCTCATCTTTGCCCAACCATTGTGCTGAACGTTTGCGATTGTTATATTGGATCCATTTCTCATGACATGTTACAATTCGATTTAAAAATTATTTATATTTGTGACAACAAAGTAGCATAATGCAGGCTTCCAAACCCTGGTGCTTGTGATTTTCATTGACATCATGTGGAACCCACTTATCCAAACTTTTCACTTTACCAAATTAAGCTAGGTGAGTCAATATTGTTCGCTTTCTAACACGAAACAACAACGATAATTCACGGGCAATTTGAGATGGATTTGTCTCGACGGGGGCTTTCAGTTCATCTTTGTTCACTTTTGTTTCTAGTCGACCACGTTGCTCATTTGTTAGAATAAAGAAATAGATGTCTCAGCTTTCTAACAAAAAATAAAGCTTGTCTAAATATAATAATGGCGCAAAATAAGCAGCTGTTAAAGTTTATCATATACCTTACTACAAACTTTATACTTGACGGCCTAATACAAACGTTCAGTAGATTGGGAGGTAGGAATCGGTGTAGAAACACTGAGGAACCGTAACAACCGTGAAAACTACAATTTCGGTTGTCAGACAATGGTTCTCACAAAAGGCTCAGTGATCTGATTATGTGACCCAACGTACCAACGAAATTGAATGTCGATCACTCAACGAAATTAAATCTCGATCACCGTATGCATGCCCATTGATAAAGCATTCTTCAAGGGTTCTCTAGTGATTGAATTTTCTATAATAAAGGAATTCATTTTTTACTCTTAGCATCTATATATGAATTCCTTTTCCTTCCCCTCTATATCTTCTTCTTCTTCTTCTTCTTCTTCTTCTTCTTCTTCTTCTTCTTCTTCTTCTTCTTCTTCTTCTTCTTCTTCTTCTTCTTCTTCTTCTTCTTCTTCTTCTTCTTCTTCCTCATCCTCTATCTCCCTCTCTCTCTCTCGCTAACTATCTATCTATTTCCCTCTCATACTCTATGTATTCTTTTAACAAGATCACTAGGTCTCATCATTTCATTGTTTACTAAGGACCTTTGAAAATTCGCTTACATTCTCTGGTAATACAATTCGCCCATTCAGAAATGAAATTTGCACTGAAAAATGGACGAAATTGAAAAATATGCACTGAACAAAATGCTTATGTTTCTAAAACAGATGCAGAATAAAGACAAACGGAAACAATATAAACATACATTCTTTTTTCTAGGAAATAATTATGGACAATTCCTAAGGTAGAATCAGTGTGTAATTAGTATTCATAATATTTCTTCTCTGATTGTGTAGAAGAGACTAGCAAGAAAAATTTGTACACTTCTGCATTTACTGCTTACATTGCTTATGTATTAGCCATGTCTTCATTGAATATATTCTATTAGATAAATTGATACACCGCGCAGATAGCGAATGCCTTACGGCATATTAATGAATAATATTAATGTTTTTTTTTAACCTGGAAGTTATCTTGTCGAAAATTAGTCACCAGATATTTTTCTTCCAATTTTCAGTTGTACGTAATTTCTTTAAAAGCTATTTTGTCGTACCTTCTTCTCTCTTACTGCTGTGTTATAACTGTCTCGTTGATGATGACATGCAGATTGTTCTCTCTGACACTTTTTTCTTATTCACGCGCACACACACACACACACACACATACACACACACATGCACACACACACATATACGCACAAACAAATGTGATATATAGAGAGATACACGTATAGACTTATTTCAATATTTGTATGTGTCTGTATATATTATCTGGTGTTTATACATACATGCACACGCACACACAATATAAAGATATATATACGTATGTATTTATGCGTGTATACACATACGTGATATTTATGTTAATATATTATTACCATATGCAATATATACATGTATATATATATATATATATGTGTGTGTGTGTGTGTGTGTTATATATATACATATATACATACATATATATCTATCTATATATATATATATATACATGTATTAAGACAATATATAGTAACACGGGTATGTCTGTTGTTATGAATATGTGTCGTTATGAATATGTATGTACGTGTGTGCATGAGTGTGTATACTGTGTTGGTGTATGTATTTGCATGCACTCATACAGTATATATATTTCTATTTTCCTCTGATTCTGAGAATCCTTGTTTTGTTTTTATTTCGTTATATTTCTATACATCAGCTAACGATGTAAGGACATTATGACATATTGCATATTTTTTTAATGACTCTATGGAGACTTCACACTAATTATATATGGTTACGCAATATTTCCAACACCAGCAGTATGTGACGAACATAAAGATTAATCAGTGAGTACATTTAGCGAAGAAAAATAAAGAAACTATGAAAAAGCAATAAATAAATAAAAGTAAATATAAATCGTCCATCTCATAAAATTTGTCAGTAAAAGAGCAGTACTTAGAGCTGTAGTAAATGTATTGCATTTAGTCGTATGAGTTCTTGCGAAGAGAAATCTCGTGACAGGACACATAAATACAGCAGAAATTTACTATTTGGGAAATATCTTAGCATAAAATGTACACTAGTCGTTAGCAGAGCTTCATGTAGTACATTAAAATAAGATCACATTTCTTTCATTCTCTAATTCCTCTAGCAGTAATTTTGCTTCTGGTTTTGGTCACCTCTGTCCCAACACTGCCTTAGTTCAGCTAACGTAACATATTTCATAATATTCGTATTATTTTATCCATACCCGCAATTTTTGACATACACATACAGAATCTTCATCAGTCCCGTCTCTATACGAATGTATGGTGTGATGTTATAGTGACTGGTAATTAGGTCTTATCATGTAAATATTCATATCAGTGTGTGTGTGTGGTGAGGGCGTGTGTGCTCGCATGATTGTTTACACACACACACATACACATACACACACACATACATATATATATATATATATATATATATACACACACATAGATACATATATATATATATAATATATACAGATAGATGGATAGATATGCGTATATATATATATACATATATATATATATACATATGTATATATACACATATATATATAAATGTATATATATATATATATGTATATATATATATATATATATATATATATATATATATACATATAAATATATATATATATATATATATATATATATATATACCAATTAAGGACTGAACACGAAAAGTGGACAGTCAACATGCTAGATATAGACGTCAAATCGCCATTCACCACAAAAGATTATGTTCTCAGATCAAACTCAAACTTGATCTGAGAACATAATCTTTGTGGTGAATGGCGATGTGACGTCTATATCTAGCATGTTGACTGTCCACTTTTCGTGTTCAGTCCTTAATTGGTATATATAAATATTTTAATCTTCGGATTCTTTTTTAATATGCTAGACCACTGGTCTTAATTGATAAATATCAATTTCTACCCTTAATTAATTATATATATATATATAAGTTCAGCAAAAATTTTGATTCAGATTGAAATGGTACTTAATTTGAGTCACCAGAATTTAGTACGGAATTATCCATACATTCAATGTGATGCGATTAAAATCAAAATAAGCAACAAGAATATCCAGAGGTAATGCAGTACGATCCTTTCATGCAACTCCATTTAATTGAACAATGCAATCATTACATCAATTTTAAATGCAGAGCAATCATCAGCTGCACAAAGACATAGAAATCAAGTCAATTAAAACAGATGGATACATTAGTAAAATTATACCTACCATCTCCAAGAAGTGAAGGAGATAGACAAAGAACATGCTGCCTTCACTCCAGTATATATCCCCTTCAACCTTACAAGAAGGATTTACAAATAGTAAAATATTTTTTATCCTAGCAATTTATCTCTTTTAACTCTCAGTTTGATGAGGAATACGAAACCGGTCCTTATTACAATTATAAAAAATAACAAAACTTTATTTTGTTGGAAACGGTATAGTATATTTATTATCATGGCTCTAATATACTCTTCAATCCTGTAAAGCAAATCTGTGTTTTTAAAATTTATTCTTATTTTCTATATATACCCACCACGTGTGCTTCCCCACTAAAAATGTAAATATATATATATATTATTATATATATATATATATATATATATATATATATATCTATATATATATATATATATATATATAGTAAAAATTATTAATACAAGTAATATTACTGTATTAATAATTTTTACTGTATCCCAGTTTTTTCGCTAGGTCACTTGGTGTTTTAAGTTGATGTTATTAATTAATATTCAATTTTTTTCACCCTTATTGTGATATATATATATATATATATCTTTGTGCGCGTGTGCGGGCGCAGGGGTTGCTGTTTGGTGAGAAACATGCTTTCCAACCGCATGGTTGGGGTTTCACACCGACTGCGTAGCATTTGGGACGATGGTCATCTACTGTATCGTTGGGCTGACGAAAGCCTTGTGATTTGATTCAATAGACGAAAACGTCGCATATATATATATATATATATATATATATATATATATATATATACATTTGAGTGATGTTTCTCTGTCCGTTATGTTTTTATGTTCATTAACTTCTCCGAGCTCGTTGGCGCAAGGACAACGAAACTCAGACTAGCAACTCCCCTAATACCAAGGAATGTTCTAAGTAATGCAGGTCTATTTTTTAAGGGCCACCTAATTTGGGCCTTCAGAGACCCCCTATTATCACTGCATTTTAAAGTAAATACATGGCATTGGCGACCAAATCCGAGTAATGATGAAGAATTTCATACCATGATATCATAGATAGTATCTTAAGGAGGTTCAATTTCTGAAGGGCCGCTTAAATGGGTCCCCACTGACCCCACCTATTTTTACTGCATTCACTTCGCTGCTACACTTATTGATGAAGCTATGATCACCATCAATGATTAACACATTTGCAGAAATAAGCTTAATTACAAAAGGGTAGAGGGTTACAAGGCGGTCGGATAATGGGGCCGCAGGCCTCAAAGATGCCCTCTTCCTGAACTAGCTTTTAGGCTATTATATATATATATATATATATATATATATATAATAGCAGTTAATCCTACAACCTCTTTTGTATCTACCCCTTTTGATGTTTGGGAATTCTCTGAAATTTTTTCGGCTGACGAGTACGAGTCATCTGTATTCACTGCATTTTTTGTAGCTTATTAAAGATGTCCTCGTACGAAACGATCGTACCGAGATTTTAATCCATTCTTGTTGCTTTTTTCCTATTTGTAATCACCCCACTTGTCGTATGGTTAACACCATATAGATTTCGGTGCATCCTAGTTAAGGACCATATTCATGTGAATTCTTTAGAATTCACTAGAATCTCAATTACTTAACCGAATATATATATGTATATATATATATATATATATATATATATAATATATATATATATAATGGCAAGGGTAAGTTTTTGTGGTGTATAATGCCCGGGAATTTTATTTTTAGGAATAATATGAATACGGACCGCACAATATATCCAAATATACCATCAGCAATAAGGCCTGTTCCACACTCAGATGATATTCCTTTACCTGTGCGAAGTGAGACGGGAAATTTCATCCGAGTTTGATACTAGTTATAATAATGCGATGGAAGTGGAATATAAACCACCAACAAATGACGATCCCCAACTCTTCAACGAAGTAGACTTGGTGAGAGACCTTAGCCATCCAAACAAAAGTGCACAGTAGCTGTGTTCCTAGACGGAAGAACACAGGCTTCTAGCACCTTGAACATCATTCACTTGGTACCATGATCGTGAAGCGGTATTTCACTCAGTTCTTTGAGAAACGGGGTTCTTTAGTTTTCTGTTCAAATATTTGTGGCCTTATTGAACACATGGGGATGTAGTACAAAGCAGATGAATGGAGCCTCTTAGTTGATTCTTCTAACAAAATTTTAAATACTGTTATAGAAGTGCAACACCGCGGCATATGTGGCAATTGACTATAGGGTTCAAATATCAGAAACGTATGAGAATATGAAGACACTAATAACTGCCATCAAGTAGTGTAATCATAGTTTTCTTATTTGTGGTGGTTTGAAAGTTATTGCTCTCCTATTAGATCTTCCAGTGGGAATGCTACAAGTATCCTTATTTACTTTTTCGTTGAGGTAGTAGAGCAGAAACTCAGCACTATAAAAAAAAAAGACTGACGACTAAACACAAGCCTCTTACCAGGAAATCACAACCTGAAAGCCTTGCTACAAGTTGACCCCAAGAAAAGTCTGCTACCATCATTCCATATCTAATTAGGGCCTATGAAAAATTTTGTGAAGGCTCTGAACAAGAATGGGGCTGCTTTCAAATACTTGGAGTCAATGATACTTTCTCAAATCGAAGGCAAGCTAAAGGCAGGAATCTTTGTTGGCCCCCAGATTTGAAAGTTAATGGACATGCATTTTGAGGATTCATTAGCAGGCCTCGAGTGAATGTCTGGTTTTCCTTCAAGCAGAATGTCCAAACGTCTTGGAAAACAGCTGCTCCCCAGAATACGAAAAGTTATCCAAGACCTGATCTCATGTTTGCAACAGCTTGGGTTTAGAATGAATGTCAAGATATACATTTCCACGCACATCTTCACTATTTTTCCAAGATTTTTCAGGATTACAGTGGGAAACAACGAGAGCGATTCTATCAGCATATCTACACCATAGGAACTCGATACTAGGGCAAATGGAATTTCAGTGGATTACTTCTGGTAACTGAAACGTGATATTCCAGATGCACTACACAAGCGGAATTCAAAGCCGTCCTCCTTCCTTTGAATCAATATGTAGAATAACCATTTGGAGGATTTTTTTTACAATTATTTGATTTGATGTTGATGATTTAAGATTCATTTCGGGATGAACATAATTAATTTCTTGTTTGTGTGGAATATCTGTGTTCTTAAAACTAACAGAATATTCTTTTCAATGATCACTTGCTTCATTTTAATAAAGTAACCATGTTTAAAACAATCACATTTCCTATTATCATTAATTTGTATTTAATGAAAATCTTTATGTGATAGAGCAAAATGGTTTAGATATTTAAAATCAGCGACTCAAGAATTATTCCCATCGATGAATACAAAAATGAAAGAATTATCAAATGCAAACCAGTGTAATATCTCGTTAATGATCCGGCTCCTAGAAATTTAGGCAATTAATGTTTCTCGTTTTGAAACCACTAAACAGCGACTGTATTGCTCACCAAATGCGTTACAATTACTAATATATATGGAAGGCATTAAATATGATAACTTCCAACGACCAAATTTAAGAAGTACAATGCTGTTACACTTTTTATTTCGAGAGAATTGAAGAAACACTCCTCTAAAACTGCTCTACCAGAATTATTAACTGTATTAAAGGGAAGAGAAGCGGAAACGTTCACAATGTTTTCTTCAGTTTAATATACACCGCTGCCTAGAGTTGCCTAAAATATGTTACGCAATATTATCTATCTATCTATCTATCTATCTATCTATCTATCTATCTATCTATCTATCTATCTATCTATCTATATATCTATCTATCTATCTATCTATCTATCTATCTATCTATCTATCTATCTATCTATATATCTATCTATCTATCTATCTATCTATCTATCTATCTATATATATATTATATATATATATATATATATATATATATATATATATATATTATATATATAATATATTTATCTATCTATCTATCTATTTATCTATCTATCTGTCTATCTATCTATCTATCTATCTATCTATCTATCTACCTATCTATCTATCTATATATATATATATATATTTATCTATCTATCTATCTATCTATCTATCTATCTATCTATCTATCTCTATCTCTCTCTCTCTCTCTCTCTCTCTCTCTATATATATATATATATATATATATATATATATATATATATATAACATGGGTGGCTTAATAGCAATTTAACAACCTGAAGGCAAATTCATAGACGTCACTAAAGTGAGATAAGGTACAGAGTGATAACAGCATTGCTAGAAATAAGAGTCAGAACGACATATTAGCCACCAGAACTCTATCATAATAAGCTGACAAAGGAGACAAGGCTCTCTACGGTCGTAGATATAGTAATTTCACGTGATTTCGAATTTTGATGCAGAACATCTTACTATGCATAGGGTTAATCTCAACTCACCTCGTCAACTTATAAGAAAAGCCGTTTAAAATATGTGCTGATTTCTAAAACGGTAGAAGTGAAAATTATAAGTATGGGTGGGTTATTAGCAATTTAACAGCCGACGTTTCGACTCTTATTTGTAGCAAAGCTGGTACCACTTTGCACCCTCTGTCACTTTAATGACGTCTATAAATTTGCTTTTAGGTTGTTAAATTGACAATGAGTCACTCATATTTATTCTTTTAATATTTTAATTGTTTCAGTAATTTTGACTGCGGCCATGCTGGAGCACTGACTTCAGTCGAATAAATCAACCCCAGGACTTATTGTTTGTAAGCCTAGTACTTATTCTATCGGTCTTTTTTGTTGGGCCGCTAAGTTACGGGGATCAACATCGTTTGTCAAGTGATGGTGGGGGAGAAACACAGACACACACACACACATACATATATATATATTAATATATATATATTAGAGAGAGAGAGAGAGAGAGAGAGAGAGAGAAAGAGAGAGAGAAAGAGAGAGAGAAAGAGAGAGAGAGAACACTAGCCACTACACATTCTTTATTTTCTCTCCTTGTTTCGTTATATATATATATATATATATATAAAACATTATTGGTGAATTGAAGAAATGGAGCTGAACGCAGATTGAACAGAAATCGTTTTATTTCATTCTACACGTGTTTCGAAAGGCACAAATTACCAAAATCCGATTGAATAATGGGACCATATTGTGTCTTTCTCATCAGGAAGAAAAAAGGAAATCCGTTGGAAACACAAAAACAGAACAGAGGCGGAGCAAAAAACAAATCGAACTGTGCTCCTAAGAGCCCATGGCGAAACTGTTTATCAGTGTATGTTGAGAACCGGTGGCTGAGGAATTCAACGGGTCAGGCATCGGTCAATCATGTGGGTGAGGGTGTATAGATGTTCTTTGTGACCGAGAATAAAGTTCTGACTATTTAAGGAATATTTATGTTTTATAAGGGGCGAGAAAAAATCTACTTAGAGACGTGTGTGTGTGTATACTGTTCTATATATGTGTGTGTTGGCGTAGGGGTAGAAAACATTTTTGTGTACGTGTGTGCGTTTGATCGTTCGGCTGTCAGTGGCTACTGCCGTGATAACCGTTGGGTGGCAGAGAGAAAAAAAAAAAAAAAAAATATATATATAATATTATGTTTTATGTGTGTGTGTGTTCATCTGAGCCTGCCTTGTCAGGAAACCCCCCGCTGTGAGAAAACCAAGCCCCGTTTGTCTTACAGGAGTAATTCCCCTTGCAGTGGTTAATCGTAGATATCTTAAAGGCTATTTCAGAATTTGTTACAAGGGCTATGGGTGCCGGTACTATTTATAAACGCTATTTAAAGGCCAGGTAAGTGTAACGCCGCCAATGGGGGCATCGAAAAGCCGACTGTAAGAGCCCGTTTACCATCCGGCCTCTGGCAAACAAAATATGGAAGAGTTCGGAGACACAAAGGTTGCACTGTCTTCTGCCCCTATCAAATGGAGGGCCACCGACAAAATTGACCATTCCAGCCTATAGCTTAAGTTCGCATCCTTCAGTCGCCATATTAGCTTACTGAGTCCCGTGGTCTGGCGCTTGTTCACGTCCCGAAATTCCAACGGATTTCTTTTTCTTCCTGATGAGAAAGACACAATATGGTCCCATTATTCAATCGGATTTTGGTAATTTGTGCCTTTCGAAACACGTGTAGAAATGAAAAAACGATTTCTGTTCAATCTGCGTTCAGCTCCATTTCTTCAATTCACCAATAATGTTTTAATTTCAATTGTCCGCACCAACGCACGGTTGCAACGCCAGATGGTTGTACCTCCAACCGTGCTGTTTACTGCTGTGATTTTTGCTACTAAGGTATCGGTTAAACTTTTGATTAATCTACTACAAGATTATTCATCTTTCTATTTCACATAATACATACCGCTTCGTCAAGAAACTGCTACTTTAACCGATGCCAATAATGGAGTTGTTCGAGATTGATGCGTCCCTTAAGGATATTCCTATACCACCAAAGGATGCCTTCCTTAAGGAGTTGGTTTGTAAAACCAACGCATTCATAAACCGGATAAGATGGCTCATTTTCTTCCACGAGAACGAAGATCTAAAATCGAACCGGACAACAGCATCGTCCGAATACGGCCGGCTTTTTAAAACATTGGATACGCCGCCACCGAACCCAAGACTGAAGAAGTTTGAGGACGACTTGTGGGACATAGTTAGAAAGATTAAGTTCAGGAAGTCACCCAGGAGAAATGCCCACCTCAGATACCTAGATAAAATTACCAAGGACATTAATAGAACGGACGGAGTCCTGGTCCAGTCCGACAAGACCAGGAACACATACAAGATGCCCATTAAGCAGTACCTAGATTTACTCGGTAAAGAGATCAAGAAAAATTATAGAAAAACCAATTGGAGTACCCTGAGGAAGGTAAACTTGGAAATTAAGGATATAATATTTAAACACACCGAATTCAAATGAGAACTCAGCCGCTTAGCCCCAAGCAACCCAGATTTATAGTGAAGGACCATAAACCTAACTTCCACACCAACCCAGCGCTAAGACTCATATGCCCTGCTAGATCTGATATCGGGATAATCAGTAAGTACATTTTAGATAAATATATCCCTAGTTTAGTAAACAAGCTGAAGCTCAGCCTCTGGGCCAACTCCTCGCAGGTAGTGAAGTGGTTCTCTTCCATCCCCAATAAGAACCGTACTAGGTTCATTCAGTTTGATATCGCCAGCTTCTACCCCTCGATTAACCCTAGTGTGCTAAATAAGGCCCTCTGGCATGCTCACAACAAGGCTGGCCTCACCAGAGAAGAGATAGATATCATTTTAGTAGTGCCAGGAAATCGTTTATTAAGTTTGATAATAAGTTGTGGATCCGTAAAGATACTCCAATGATTTGATGTGCCTATGGGTAGTTCGGATAGTGCGCAGATAGCCGATTTGGTCGGAATATATATATCTCTACGAATTGTCCGACCAATTCCCGGAGATCGCGGGCGGCCTGTATCGTGACGATTGTCTGTTTTACCTGCAAAACACCACGAACAGAATAGTGCAGAAAACTAAGAGCAGGTTAGCTAGGTTTTTTAATAGAATGGGCATGAGTATAGTTTTTGATAATGAACTCACCAAGGCTAATTTCCTAGACGTTACACTTAACCTTAATAGCGACTCATACTGCCCTTACCATAAGCCTTCCACTAATTTGAAGTATGTCAGTGTCTTCTCAAATCATGCCAAAACCGTAACAGACAATTTGGTTAAAAACATCTCTCTAAGATTGTCTGGCTTGTCCGCCAGTGCCGATATTTTTATGCAGAAAGCGAATTTTATAACGCCGCACTATCCAAGGCCGGTTATAGGCAGAAGGTAATTTATATTGATCCGGCCCTTCCGATGCCATCATTCGGTCATCAGGATAGGGCCGTATATAATAACATTAACATTTTAAGTAAGGACGGGAGCGCGGCGGGTGCCGGGGTAGTCGCTCCCGCATTTAATTTAGCGAACAAGGATAATTATCGGTCCGGGAGGTCTTACACTAACCCAAGACCCGTTATTCATCCGAGAATCACCCACCCGAATGCGAGAGCTGGCGTCCCGACCCATCACACTGATAGGAATAAGCATATATGGTTTGTAATCCCCTTTGGTAAGCAGATTAGAACTAACCTCCCCCTCATGTTTAGACAAGCCATCGCCAATAACTTCCCCAGAAATTCCAAATATTACTCCACGGTTAACTCACATAAAGTTAGGATAGCTTTCTCCAACACTAAAAACCTCGCCCAGATAATCGCCTCCCATAATAATAGGCTACTTACTAAGACCCTATCACCTTTTTCCGGAGGCACAGCCTCTTCCGCTCCCGGTTTAATGCTCAGTAGGAATATTTATAGTAGTAATAATGAGATGAGAGCCAGTACAGTGACACATAATCTCAGCTCCAGCCAGGGAGTACCCACTAGGGGTATAGTTATAAATAGGGGTGTTGTGGTTGACGGTATAATGGGAGTAGGGTAGAGAGCCCCATTAGCATCCCCAGCATCATTTCCCGCAATAGCAGTACCACGGGCAGTAGCAATGACAGCACTCTGATAGATAGTGGAGAATCAGGGGTTATTCCTATAGTTAATAGTGACGTAGTGGAAAATAGAGTAGTAAGCGGCTGCAGGTCTCGGAACGAATATAGTGACAGGAACGCAGTTCTAATTTCAGAAACTAATCCTAGCAGATTAAGATTCACGTCGGCGAACTCCAAGATCAAAAACGCCGTCTACCAATGCAAGGTTTACACGGACTCAGATGCCTTCACTTATGTAGGGGCATCATCCTCAAGATTGTCTTTGCGTGTCTCCAACCATTACGCAACTTTTCGGGACGTGAACAAGCGCCAGACCACGGGACTCAGTAAGCTAATATGGCGACTGAAGGATGCGAACTTAAGCTATAGGCTGGAATGGTCAATTTTGTCGGTGGCCCTCCCATTTGATAGGGGCAGAAGACAGTGCAACCTTTGTGTCTCCGAACTCTTCCATATTTTGTTTGCCAGAGGCCGGATGGTAAACGGGCTCTTACAGTCGGCTTTTCGATGCCCCCATTGGCGGCGTTACACTTACCTGGCCTTTAAATAGCGTTTATAAATAGTACCGGCACCCATAGCCCTTGGTAACAAATTCTGAAATAGCCTTTAAGATATCTACGATTAACCACTGCAAGGGGAATTACTCCTGTAAGACAAACGGGGCTTGGTTTTCTCACAGCGGGGGGTTTCCTTGACAAGGCAGGCTCAGATGAACACACACACACATAAAACATAATATATATATTTTTTTTTCTTTATTTTTTTCTCTCTGCCACCCAATGGTTATCACGGCAGTAGCCACTGACAGCCGAACGATCAAACGCACACACGTACACAAAAAATGTTTTCTACCCCTACGCCAACACACACATATATAGAACAGTATACACACACACACGTCTCTAAGTAGATTTTTTCTCGCCCCTTATAAAACATCCAATATTCCTTAAATAGTCAGAACTTTATTCTCGGTCACAAAGAACATCTATACACCCTCACCCACATGATTGACCGATGCTGACCCGTTGAATTCTTCAGCCACCGGTTCTCAACATACACTGATAAACAGTTTCGCCATGGGCTCTTAGGAGCACAGTTCGATTTGTTTTTTTCTCCGCCTCTGTTCTGTTTTTTGTTTTCCAACGGATTTCCTTTTTTCTTCCTGATGAGAAAGACACAATATGGTCCCATTATTCAATCGGATTTTGGTAATTTGTGCCTTTCGAAACACGTGTAGAATGAAATAAAACGATTTCTGTTCAATCTGCGTTCAGCTCCATTTCTTCAATTCACCAATAATGTTTTAATTTCAATTGTCCGCACCAACGCACGGTTGCAACGCCAGATGGTGTACCTCCAACCGTGTGTTTCTGCTGTGATTTTTGCTACTAAGGTATCGGTTAAACTTTTGATTAATCTACTACAAGATTATTCATCTTTCTATCTCACATAAATTATATATATATATATATATATATATTATATGTATATAATCATATCAAAGGGAAATGGAATTTAATTAAAATTAAAATATTCAATCAAAATTTACATTTCCAGTGGTCTAACGTGCAAAAAAATTAGTCTAGAAGACTATATATTAGCCATACGATATAGTGCATATTTATACACATAAGGGATCCGTTTTACGTGAAATTCAACACATTAGAAAGAACAGCTAGGCTCTGTAAACCACAAAAATAACGGATAAAATTCGATAGGAATAAATTGGGAAATGAAAAACAGTTACCATCTAGTACCCTGGACCAATTGGTTTCTGATTTTCTTTTAGCGAGTCAGGGGGAACTCACAAGGTCTGATCTTCTTCAGCAAGGTCCAACCTAGGGTTAAGCATATTCAACAGGAGACAAACAAGGCTACTTGTCTCGTGTTCATACGAACTAACTTTTCAAATATTTCTGCGCAATCCCAGTCCAATCACTGGCTACAATAAAAACCGCCAACTTTTAACCGAAAATTATCCAAAAAAACAAAAAATATTTAATCATATCAAAGGGAAATGTAATTTAATTAAAATTAGAATATTCAATCAAAATTTACATTTTCAGTGGTCTAACGTGCAAAAAAAATTAGTCAAGAAGACTATATGTTAGTCATACGATATAGTGCATATTTATACACATAAGGAATCCACTGTCGAATTTCTGTGGTTTACAGAACCTAGCTGTTCTTTCTAATGTGTTGAATTTCACGTAAAGTAGATTCCTTATGTGTATAAATATGCTCTATATCGTATGACTATTTATGTATATATATATATATATTAATATATAAACGAACTCAAGTAATTGGCTTATTATAGCGATTAGAACCTAAAGACACAGTTAATAGAGATCACAAAAGTAGTTAAATCAACTCAAAAGCCAGAAAAGCACTGAACTTAGTGATTGACAAAGGAGAGTATATATATATATATATATATATATATATTATATATATATATATAATATATATATATATATATATATATATATCCATCCATCCACCCATATATATATATAATATATATATATATATGTGTGGTGTGTGTGTGTGTGTGTATGTATATGTATGTGTATATGTATGTATGTTGTATGTATGTATGTATGTATGTATGTATGTATGTATGTGTATATATATATATAAAAAAGTATAGGTGCAGGCGTGACTGTGCGATAAGAAGCTTGCTTCCCTATCACACGGTCCCGGGTACAATCATACTGCGTGCCACCTTGGCCATGTGTCGGGCCGACAAAAGCCTTGTATGTATGTATGTATGTATGTATGTATGTATGTATGTATGTATGTATGCACGTATATATGTATGTATTACATACATTCTGGATGTGTAGGAACCCTGTGTTATTAAACATTCACTGTAGAATATATTGCAAATTTAATATATTTCATACAAAATGTACGTTAGTAAACTGAACTGACTTCACCTTCCTAAGATTTATAGGCTGTCACTTATACCTTTCCAATCTAAAGCGTACGCTGTTGATATATTTCGCCTAGATCCAAGGCCAATATTTTTGAACACTCGTTTAATTGATTAAATGTCCACTACTATTGATGTGATTTTGTAATTGTTACAGTTGGCAGCATTAAGAGAGATGGTTACTCAGTGACCTTAGCGTATTCATGCCATTTTAGTCCATTTTTATTTTGCCAACCTTTATTTCTGTGTGAAATTTTATATTGAATAAATTCAATGATGCGTTCTTTGTTCTTCTTTTCACGACTTCATTTTATTATTAGCTTTTAGTTCAAAGTATTTTTGAAACAGCCAATATGAGGACGTAGAATTAAAAAAAAAATGTTATGAAGTATTTAACCATAGCACAAGTGTAGCACTTCCTTAAACAGTTTTTAAAATTTGTATTTCAATTTTTAAACTTTCTTTTTTTGATTTACCTTCTTCAAGATGGATTCATTGGCAAACATCAAGGAAACAACATCATTATGCATGATTTCATCCCTCAGCGCCTCGTAAAATTATGGAAAAATTGTTGGCCGGTTTGGTCAAGTTGCAAAAACAACAATAACAATTACTATTACAGCAACAAATCCTGCAATTAATCAACAGTAAGTCGTCCAAAAATGCTGAAATGATATTCTCGCCAGATTATCTTGGAAACTCAATAATGGATTTTAAGTATGGACCAGACGAAGGAGTTACATTCGAAGCGTACTATGGAAGATACTAACAGATCTTCAATAACGAGTGCAAAGATTGGGACGACGATATGAAAACATATCTAATCCTAAGAAAACTGACACCAGGATAACATGAGATTTACAGCAATTACGTACTCCAGAAAAACGTTCTGTCGTGAAATTTAGAATTGCAATAGACATAATGTGTAAAATTGTTAAGGAGAAAAGCTCGTTATTTAATACACGCTGGAATTGTTTGAACCTAAAAAAGAACAACGAGGAGGACTACATCACGTATGCTAATAAAGTTAACAGAAAATGCAAAAAGTTCAAACTGGATGAGTTAATGCCAGACATGCTCAAGTGCCTGATATTTACTCAGGGACTAACTGCAGAAAAAGACGTAGACGTAAGAAGGAGAGTTCTCGCTAAGCTGGAATATCACGAAACTGTAACCTTACAAGTGTCAGAAAAGTGTGGAAGAATAGTAAATTTAAATACGACACAGAGAAAATAGTGGGCGCCAAACGAAAAATATATAAAATTTCTAACGGTATGGAAAAACTCGAAAAGGGAGGTGGGGGTGATATAAAAATTATTGTTAATGAAAGAAAATGAAATTACATACCCTGAGAAAAAACTTTTAAAGGGTAGATGTTATGGGGATAATAGTAATAACAGTGAAACACCTCTCCCATTTGACGTGTGGTATGTATGGTCGTTACAAATACTGCGACGTGGGAAGTCGAATGGCCGAGAAGTCGGCGAAATCGGTGATAGTCGTGTCTTTTATTTGTCTAAATAACTATACTGCTATAACGGATTGGACGTTATAACAGTCCGATGTCAGATTACAACTAAAACGCCAAAGAAAATGCATAAATGCGTGATATGTTCCCTTACGGCATGGTTTTAACTACATCTTCGACGGTAATTTCTATCTTTGCAAAATATGTGCATGCTAGTACATCATATTTCCCCGACCTGAAGAAAATTCTATCAGGGTACTACATACAAGGTCATTCGCTGTTAATTTGATATGAGATCACCATGTCGCGTTCCCATGATTATGATGCATGTGCCGGTAGTGTCCTTATGAAACGAATAATCATGATGGGTATATTGGGATTCGTTTATTTACACTCCAGTGTCAGTTTGACGGCATGCACTGCTCTCTCACTCATAATAATAATAACAACAACAACAATAACAACAATAATAATGATGATGATGATGATAATAATAATGATGATAATAATAATAATAACGATAATTATAATAATAATAATAATAATAATAATAATAATAATAATAATAATAATAATAATAATAATAATAACAACAACAATCATTTCTACTGAAGGCAGAAGGTCTGAAATTTTGAGGGAGAGGACTATTCGAAGTCATCGACACCAGTGTTTCACTGATACTTAATTTATGGCTCTCGAAAAGATAAAAGGCAAAGTCGACCTTGGCAGCATTCGAATACATAGTGTAGAGACGGGCGAAAGACCGCAAAGCATTTTGCCTGGTACAGTAACGAATCTGGTTGCTCACTACCATTATGATGATGATGATGATAATAACAACAACAACAACAACAACAATAACAATAATAATAATAATAATAATAATAATAATATAATAATAATAATAATAATAATAATAAAAATAAAGAAAATAAAAAATGATAATGATAATGTTCATTGACACATAATATCCTTTGCAATTTTTTGTGAGATGTTTTGTACAATTTTTTTGGGGTGGGGGATCAAATGAAATTGCGTAATTATTTTATAAAAAGCAAATGGAGACTAGTTTTTCACAGCTGATGGCGTTCTGATGTGTATTGGGCGAAGTTATAGTAGAAGCCTGGAAGGAATAGATTGCTAAAAATACATACATCTCGATTATTTTTTTTATGTATTTGATGTATATCATATTGATTTGTTGAACAATAAAGCAATTGATTACGAGCTATCGCCAGTACCATCATTGTTGCAATGCGAATACTGAATCGACCCAGTTTGTTAAAAAAGAAACCTTTGTCTCTTCAATTTGTCAGCTATAATGAAATGATTTCTGCAATATATATATATATACGTAAAATAACTATGCATACAAAATATAGATACATTCCTAAGCGTACATGCTCTAATACATGCTCAAATATGGTTTCATACATTGAATTATAATATTATACTAAGTAAATATTACTATTTCTAAGAGTTTGAGTTTCACACAAATAGCGTTATCTTGGGAGGATATCATTGAAATGAAAGCTTCATCGCATAAGTCAGTTTATTTAAAACTTGTTCAACTTTGGCGGTGTTCTGTTAGAGCGTGCATATGTTGATATGCCACCAATAATAAATGCCAGAGAGCAAGTGCAAATCTTCTAAGATTGAATATGATAGTCGTAACATGTTATGCTATGTGACATATTGATTGATTTCAACTGAACAGAGGTGTATGATTGTTATGTTGTGTAATATGATATCTTGAATTGTGCTAGTTTGATATATTGTAAGATTAACACGGACATCGACAGTGGAGTGTTGTGCAGTAAACAGGGTTTCATCGTTCGAAATACAAATATTTGCATAAATCACTGCTAGCAGAATGTAAAGGAGCGCTGGTACTCTACAGGTGATGTAATTAATATTCTTACAACATACAAATTTTAATCGACTCTAATTTTCTTATAAACGTAATTATACTCCCATGTTTCCGCTCCATTATTTATATATAAATAATTAGAAAATGGAGAAAACCATAGATTAACAAACACATCGATTGGACCACATTTATTGCTTATCTTTTAACACAAAGCATAACATAACAAAGTAAGTGACGTAATATATCTTACAGCCGTTACTGATAGGCTACCAAAATGCAGTCTATGAATAAATGCAAGAATAAAGTTCTTCATTTTCATAGGGCATTCGAAATAAGGCAACGGATCTTCATTAGAGTGAAAAACAAGTTCATACAATATAAACAAAAGGAAGAAGGAAAAGGAACGGAAACATGGCAGACAAATAGTCTTGAAGCCCAATATGTTAAGAGCAATTAATTTACCATCAGGGTAAAAGAGTGAGGTAGTAATGGTCTGGAGAGGGGTATCAGGATGTTTAAAAGAAGAAGTTATCAAGAAACTATATATAAAGAAAATACTAATATGACTATCAAAGGTCAGTACCCATGCTACCGGAGTAAACTCAAGTAAAAGTAAACAATTATCGTAGGGTGCTTAAGAAAAATTTACTTACAGAAATTAATACCGAGTGTCCCACCTATGGTGCACGTTTGGGCAAGTCTAAGTCCAGCGGTCTTTACAATTGGTCAGTTACAATTTGAACTGGGGTCACAAGTTAAAACCGTTACAAATGATTTGTTTATAAAATAAGCAAGAAAAGACAAAAGATATGGGGGAGAAGTCAATGAATAGATAGCGTGGAGTCATTTACGTCCTTCAGTATCTTAACGTTAGAGCATGCATGAGAGAAGAATGAAGGAGATCTAAGGGATAGTGATTAAGGGGAGGCAACTAGTACTGGTAATTCAGCGGTTTAATAACAGCTACGAGGGAATGAAATTGGGGTAAACCTCGTATATAGCGAATTGTGGTAATAATTAGATATATACAGGTACACAAGAAAAATCATCTCATAGGTGCTCAACAATGCACAAATATAGAGGCACTTTCAATTAGGCGGGTAATATTTAAGGTCAAGTCACATGATGAAATAATATCAAATAATGAAACACCGGGCAATGCAAAGTGCCTTTTGAATTGGCATTATTGGTTTGTTCATTTAGGCGCAGGTGTGGCTGTGTGGTAAGAAATTTACTTTCACGTTACATGGTTCCCAGTTCAGTTTCACTGCGTGGCATATTTGTGAGCGTGGCAACTTGGACAAGTGTCTTCTACTATAGCCTCGGATCGACCAAAGACTTGTGAGTGGATTTGTTAGACGGAAACTAAAAGGAGGTTCTCCTGTGTTTGTGCGCGTGCGTGTGTATGTGTGTGTGTGGTGTGTGTCTTTGTGTGAGTGTGAATGTGTTTGTGCGAGTGTGTGTGTGTGTGCGTACGTGCGTGTATATGTGTGGGTTTCTGTGTGTGTGCTTCTGTGTGTCTGTGTCTATGTCTGTCTTTCTGTCTGTTTGGTCCCTTCCCACTGCTTGGCAACCGATGTTGGTGTACTTACGTCTACGTAACTCACGGTTCTGCCAAAAGTGACCGATGTAGCAAGTACCAAGTTTTAGAAACAGAAGTACTGGTGTCGATTCATTCGACTAAACTTCCTGATGTCGGTGCCCCAGCAGGTCCGCAGTCTAATAACTGAAACTAGTAAAAGGTAAAAGATTAAATGTAAATGTTTTAATTCATTCCTGGTAACATTTAAAAAAAATATTGAACTAATACGTTTTCTAGACGGTATACTTATATTTATTACATCAAACATAGACAGACTTACTCTGTATTTCACACATGGGCGCATTAAATATCTACTCACGTGCCTATGATTCAGTAACTAATTATTTGGTGTTCACTTTGATTATCTGAATGAGTAGTTTGTTTTCCATGGGACAGTTTTGTTCTATACAACAGTATATCTTGTAGTAATTAAACTGAGCATGCAGTCACAGCCAGGTCGTTTTGTATGCGTTTATCTGTTGAAAGATATTACATGTCATGATATTTGTGTACTTATTCGGAATATGTACTTATGTAATTATTCGGTATATTTATGTACTTATTCGGTATATATTAAATCATGATCTAAATTTCATCTAAAGATTAAGAGATGACAATTTCTCTGGTTGTGATATCTGATTGTTCAGTTTTGTCAAACAAGTCTGTTATTGTACAATTAATATCTGATTGCACTAGACATCTATATTGATTGGAGTTCGCAAATATAACTGTTTCCTAAAACGGTCGATTGAAACTGATTTCTGGTATGATCTCATTATGTGGTTCACTAGGTGCATATCTCCTTTCATAGCATCGTATTAAGTAAATCCCAATGACTGAAATTTGATAAAGAATCTAGGTAAAGTAACCTTAGTGTGTCAACAGGCTTCGCATAACCACTTGACGCCTATCGTTTTCATTAGAATTCTCACAGTTGAAAGGCTCCGAATATAATGTTAACCTATGTCTGTATTATTCTACCAGTTACAGTAGTTATGGAACGTGCAATAGGTTCTTTGTTCATCCTCTGAGAAACATTCAGTACTGTATTAAGCTAATTTCACATCGTGAAGGGGCTATTGAAGGTATAACAAATAACTGGAATTGATTGAAGCAAATGAATTATATTGGAAAGGATACCGCCTCGTTCAGTAAAGCTATTTAATAAATAACATTTATTTAATCTAAATCTCTCTAGATATATTTGAACAGAAGAAATGAAAGCTCTTTTCGTTATTTTATAGCTCAAGGTCATCAATAATCTTCTAAATTTAATGTATTTAGAGAATAGGAGTGTAATTGTAGAGATATTTAGACTTTAATAGTTAAAACAGTTAAAAAGTGTGGTTTGGAATAATCTCCTTATATGTCTGTGTGAGTGTGTGTGCGTGTGTACATACATATGCATATATATGCATATAAACCTTCAGCCTGTTTTATTCATCCTTTCTCTTTCCCACCTCTCTCTCTGTATATATATATGTATATATATATATATATATATATATATATATATATTATATATATATATATATATATATATATAATATATATATATATGTATATATATATAGGGAGAATTCACGAAAAAACAAAAGACGAAGACAGGTGGTGTAGAAAACAAACAGATGTATTAGTATATATACATATGTATATATATATATATATGTATTAGTATATACATATATATTATATATATATATATATATATTATATATAATATATATATATATAGGGAGAATTCACGAAAAAACAAAAGACGAAGACAGGTGGTGTAGAAAACAAACATATGTATTAGTACATATACATATGTATATACATATATATATGTATTAGTATATACATATATATATATATATATATATATATATTATATATATATATATATATATGTATATATATATATATATGTGTGTGTGTGTGTGTGTACCCTGATACCAGTAATATCCTATGAGATACACAAAAGATGTAGTTCAAACATCGTTGCATTATATGAATCTCAGCGTCTCTATATATCAGCTCGATTTACCTTAGCAGATTAATGTTTATATTAAATTGAAGTGACGCTAACTGCAATAAACCAGAACAGAACATTCATTGTGTATAATGAATAGAACTGTGAACTTGAACATGCTGGAGGTGAGGAGATAAATATTGTGCGATAGCAAGAACTGCAGATGTCCATTATAAACTGTGGTAGCAACAGCAGCAGTCTGGGAAATATTCATGTCTCCATGAACTGCCAATTGAACTTAAACTGTCCCGAAAGGAATAAACCAATAAATTTATATGGAAATGATGAAAGATTGCAATGCGTTGTCATTCTGAAGCAAATATTAGAATGCATGAGATATGAATAGAAGTATTCCTTGCAATATGTTACTCTTCTTATTGCCTTTTTTTCTTTGGCTCAGATTATTCCCGCTCACGTACATCGGTAATCAAAAATATTCCAGACACGACCATTCTGCTTTGTTTCCAGATATATTATAATGTATCCACACATCACATTATCCACCGTCAGATTCTTTTACAAGCTGCTACGATACAATTGGATGATTTACTTGTTATTTCTAGATCACATAATTACATATTGCTTCTTTTCTCGAGTCACTCTATCCAATATGTATAACGTTAATCTGGTCAATCAGTCGCATGGCGATGCATCACGATATTATTTGGGTTAATGCAGTCAGCCTTCTTCAGTCTATATTTGCGAGGGAGATATCATTTCAACACTACAAATCAGTGATTCATGTTTCTGTGCCAATGATCAATACCGGTATATGACGAACGCAATTTGTTCTGTGTATTTGTTTATTAGATATTTATATATCTCCACCACACTCACATCACAATGATGTTCGCAGATAAGCAACAGCGAGTATATTGTGTAGTAGTTATTCTAATTCGTAATTGGTCAGCTGCACCTAAAAACTTCCAATGACTGTCTACTCGATTATGTTTTGGTGTATCTTACTACACTGTACTAAGATATTCGTACAATAATTGAAGGTGTCCACTAAAACGTATTTTACATATTTGCTTACTTAGTCACAATTGCCAAACATATTTATTTATGATGACCAGCTCAGTCACATAAAGAATTTTAGAAGGTTGTACTTTATTATTTGATGTACATTTTCTATCGCGCATGACACAGGTAAATGTTTACAAAAAACTCTGGCAAATATTTTAGTATCAACACTGTGTACATGACTGACCTTACTCTCATGATATTGTTGAGTGCACTCATCCCTATCACATACAAAATGTATACAATACATATACACTCGCACACAAACATGTATGTTTCTATGTCTGTCTGTCTCTGTTTGTCTTTCTCTGTCTCGCTGTCACTCTCTCTCTCTTTCTCTTATTTAACACATTTCCATTTATGTTGGAGAACGTTGGCTCGAGCGTCAAAAACTTTTCTATTCTTTCCGAGCGTCAAACTAATACACTTGCGTGTTGTTCCTGAGCTGCCTTTGTCTTTCGTTTTCTGTACATTTGAACCATATATACGTATACACGTACACAAGTACACACTCACCCACATGCACATACACGCACGGACATACAAGCGCGTGCGTACACACACATACACACACGCGCAGGCAAGCACAGAAGCACGTACACACACACATATATATATGATGAATGTGCTGTATATATAGAATATACATACAAAAATATATGTAAAAACAGATATAGATATACTACAAATAACATGCCACGTAGAAATATTTCAGAAGTATCGTACAAGTATCATTGGTAAGTTTCTTGTGTATAAGGTAACATCGAAATCACTCCCCATGTTTTATATATATTTGAGCTTCCGTATGACATTTGTTCCAAGAATACAAAGAATTCCTTTTCTTGGAAAAGGAAACGATTTTATCTAGAGATAACTTGTAGTTTAAGGCAATCGAGCAACTGACTTGCAATATGCAATTTAAGCTTAAGTATTTTAAATCAATTTAAGCTGTTAACTTCATGAAGGAAATATCAATAACTCTTTTTCTTATAATACAGATTCTTCCTTCATTGTCAACAACAAATTAATATCAAAGATAAGGTAAATTTGTCAACAACATGTCTGACATTTAGATTAATTGCTTCAATCTCTAGAACTAGATACATACATGATGTTGTGTTAGTTTGAATAATTTCAGGGGAGAAAAATGTGCAACATATATCCATAGATATACTTAAGGTTATCACAAGAATCTAGGAAAAATATATACCAGAGGCAGTTCTTTTACAACAGCAATGAACTAATATAATGATGAGTAACCTATTTAGTTCAGTGTAGATGAGACAACGCCGTTATAAATTTATTTGTAGGCCATTAACAACGCAAAAAAAAGTTTACATTTTTGAAGAGGTCATACAATCTATCGCTATTACAATAGCTTTTACAATATACGAATTCAGATAGTGAGATTTTGGATCAGTTTTATTTGATTATTTGAATCCTGAGGAATGTTTATTTTCTCAAAACATGGCTTTCATATTAAAATAAAAGTTAAGTTGTAATGCGCAATCATTTCAAAAGAGGATCATTGATAAAAGGAAGTGAACTTACGAAAAGAAATCGAAACATACTCGATGTATTAACCGTTTGAGTGCTAAAACGTAGTTTGTCTCAAAAAGACTAGTCATTTTTTAACAAATTTACGCAAGACGAGGTACGGGACTGTCAATTTTATGGCTCTCAATTTTTGATTGAATGTTATTTAATCGCTCCCAGCACAATAAAAAGCAAAGTAAATCTGTATGTGATTTGAACTGAGAAGAAAACGGAGCACACACCCAAGTGATTTGCTGAGTTACTCTTCATGGCTCGACAGCATAATTCTTTAAAAGATAGGATAGAACATTATTTTTTACTCTCGATTTCATTTGCAAGTCATTTTGATATGGTAATTTTCGTGTGTGCGTCAGTGTGGGCATCATTCATGTCTTATCTTCCCTCTTAATGGAAATTTCGGATAGAAATCTTATTTTACAGATAAGTATTTTTAGTAGTAATTACCATAAAACTTTTTTAAATACATCGTCCAATGTCACAGAGGGATGTTCATCTATTTGGAATAAGAATTGAAATGCATACGCAGTAATCAATAGTAATACACACACACGCACACACACACACACACGCACACACACACACACACACACACACACACACACATATATATATATATATATATGTATACATATATAGATATTCATACATATGTACAGATACTGATTGTGATGTATATGTATGCACGCATGTGTGTTTGTTTATGCATAAAATGAAACAGACATTATAAGCACCAATTTCAGTTAAACGTAACAAATCTACTATACCTAAATGTATATGAGATGTAATAAAGTCATAGAGAAATGAAATGACATCAATTAAATATATTCACAAAAAACATCTGAAGAGAAGATAACTGAGACTTTCCAAAGAAATTCACTGCCAGATTAAAAAGGGTTTTGTTCGTAACTGAAATATCAGAAGCAAAAGTTGTATATATGTGCATTCACCTCCTTTACAGCGAGATATTCTATCTTCACTTTTTTTTTTCTGTTTAATATTATTTCTCCACGATTTAATTTCACTGTCTCTAATATGATTATTATGGTATGGCTGTATTAGTATTCGTTCACATATATACTGTAATGAGAATATACGCCGAATTTTCATGGCCAGAGTTGTTTACATATTCGCTTCGCAGTGAGTCCTTAGATTCCATTTCAATGAAAAGTTTCTTGGGTATCTCCATTTTAGAGCAGCTTGTAGAGTACCCAAGCATTTTTAACGAAAATGTGTCTACGGAATCTGTTTGGTAGCTTGTCGGATGTGTTTTACACTATCCCTAATATGAAATATTCTCGAATTTAACGAATAGATGATTCATATGCTCACGATTACATACGACTGAAGATACAAGAAACTATGATTAAATACACATACTAGTAGTAAGTATCAGGTCTTATCGTTTATCTAAGCCCAATTCAAATGAAGCTGACAAGCGATCAAAATAAAATCTAGTTCTGTTAACGTTGATTTTCTTTACAGACAATGTGTTTGAGAAAAACAATTAGCAGTGTAATCTTCACAATTTTGACAAAACCGTATGTACCCATACTATATGCATTATTTACATAGCCCACGCTCTTAACCACTACGCCATATGCCCGTGGGCATATGGCGTAGTGGTTAAGAGTGCGGGCTACAAACCCCAAGATTCAATTCAAGTCAGTGGCCTGAATAATAATAATAATAATAATAATAAAAATAATAATAATAATAATAATACTAATAATAATAATAATAATAATAATAACATCAGCAACAACAACAACAACAATAATAATAATAATAGTAATAATAAGCATAATAATAATAATAATACAGCTCCAAACAAAAGAGGGACTCGTCATAACCAAACCATCCCCATTAGAAGAGGAATATTCCAGGGAGACACGCTCTTTCCACTCCTTTTCTGCTTGGCACTGTCACCTCTATCTGATATGCTAAACAGAACTGGATGCGGATATAAGTGTTACGACAAAACGATCAGCCACCTTTTATATATGGATGATCTAAAACTATACGCTACAAATGACAAACATCTGTAATCACTTTTAAAGACAGTTTATGGATTCACCAAATAAATAGATATAAAATTTGGATTAGAAAAATGCGCCAAAGTAACCCTGAAAAGAGGAAAACTAGTTAAGAGTAGCAACATCACACTAAATAAAACCAATGAAATAAAAGAATTAGACCAAAGCCAAACTTACAAATACGTTGGAATCCATGAACTAGATAAGACACAACACACACAAATGAAAGAGAAAATAAAAAAAAGAATATTATAGACGAGTTAGATCAATACTAAAAACAGAGCACAATGCTAAAAACAAGATAATAGGTACTAACACTTTAGCCGTTCCAGTTATAAGTTACAGCTACAATAGCCTTAACTGGACGCTAAATGAACTGACCAAAATAGATAGGGAAACAAGAAAAATAATGACTGGATCTAGGATGCTTCACCCAAAATCTGACATAGAGAGGCTATATATACAACGTATAGAAGGTGGTAGAGGCCTTATAATACAGGAAATCTACTATAAAATAACCACCATAGGACTGCAAAAATATCTACTTCAGAAGCAAGGAAAATAGCGGCAAAGCATGAGCAAAACAAAATATTGTTCTCGGTATTTAAGGAAGCTGACAAATACAAACAAGAAATCATACCACCTAACAAATATGAAGAAGAAGAAGAAGAAGAAGAAGAAGAAGAAGAAGAAGAAGAAGAAGAAGAAGAAGAAGAAGAAGAAGAAGAAGAAAATACAACAAAAGCTAGAAAGCAAATGAAATCCAAACTAAAACTAGAACACTAGGGGACCTTGATAAAACGATGGCAAGAATAAACCCATTCATGGCAAATACTAGGCTAAACTAAATGCAAATGTAAAATAGACAGATAAAAATCCCAGCAATGGTTCAGAAGATCAGGACTCAAATCAGAGGCCGAAGGATTTTTAATTGCAGCACAATACAAAAGCCTCCCCACCAGAAATTACCAAAAACACATAATGAAAAGAAACATAACAAGTAAATGCAGAATATGTGGAGATAGACACGAAACAATGAATCATAATATCTGTGGTTGCCCAGTCCTGGTTAAGAAGGAACATATTCACAGACACGACAGAGTTGGGACCTACATACACTGGAAGAAATGCCAGCAATATGGAATAACAACGGAAAAAATGGTATAGGCACACGCCAGAAAAGGTCACGGAAAACGAGAAAGCAACCATACTCTGATATATGCCAATACACACAGATAGAGAAATTAAGGCCCACAGACCAGATATAGTTGTCAGAGATCATCAATGCTTTCTAATTGATGTATCAATACCAGCAGATGACAACGCGTCTCTAAACACCAATACTTACAAATATATATAACATACAGAAAATTGCACTACTAGGCACTGCACACATCCTACGCAGAACACTTTCAATACAGTAACCATCAGAGCATCACAGCAAATCACAGCACATACCCAAGGCACACAGAGCTGCGCTCGGTAGTGAAGTGAAAGCATGTTATAAAAATAAAACTACTGAATAATAATAATAATTACAATAATAATAATAATAATAATAATAATAATAATAATAATAATAATAATAATAATAATAATAATGATGATGATGATGATGATGATGATAATAATAATAATAATAATAATAATAATAATAATAATAATAATAATAATAATAATAATAATAATAATAACAACAACAACAACAATACCTTAGGAATGAGAACCCAGGTTCGAAATTTCCACAAGACACCTGATGAAGGCTGGAAGGTATATCAGCCGAAACAAATAAGATGAGGACAAATATCCGTCAAATGTAAATAAGGTACGTAATTCCTCATCTCTTAAATATAGAACAGTACCCATACTATATATACTAATCAAATGTCACTTTCAGATTGAGTTCATCCTGCTCGCATCTGATATTACAGACGCCTGTAGTGCAATATATCTACAGAGTGACAGTGCACCACATTGCTAGGGCATGTGAGAATGCTTTTTGTGATCCTCAACTAGGTTGAGTCATGGTTCAACTAAAAATTCAGATCTGTCAATCTTGAGCAGTTCCTGAACCTACCTGTCCCACAGCCGTTTTATTTGTATGGAATACTGGAAAACAACGAATTTATACACCAAAACAGTGTTGAAAACACTTATTACCTAACCAAAGTTTCAGAATTCAAACAAAAATGAGGTTTTTTCATGCTATAAATTTCCTCTTTTCCTTCAGAACATGTCTAACTGATGTTTGCCTGGAATCACTCAGGACAAATGATGTCCTGGCAATGGGTTTTGAAAATGATATGTGTGCCTCAAAGTCATGTTTCTCTTGCGAAAAAGAGAATGCCGTTTTTTCAATAAAGGTGTATCAATTCCTCAGGATTCTCGAGATTATCTCCCGCATTTATTTCTGAGTCAATCGTAATTGAGACATTTGTTTGCCTATCGAAAGGAAAATAATTTCATGAAGTCACGAATTTTTTTTTCTGGCATTCAAGATACTTTTAGTAGTCTTTGTTGTTTAAAATAATGCCACTGGCTACTCTGAGTTTATCTTCGGTTCATTTAGATAAATGCATACATGCTGAAGCAAGCGTATGTGACTGTTGGCATGCAGGAGCGACGTTGCAAGTGAAGTAAGTTTCGAGTTCTGTGTTCGCACAGAGCGACTAAAGAAGGGATTCATGCCCTGCTCCTTCAGTGTACAAGAAACTTAAAAATAGAAGTCATAGTAAGGATTGAAGATGCTTCGGTAAATCGGTGACTGCATGAATTATTTTTTTTTCTTTTTGAGATTATGGTATAGAATATGTAAGAGTACAGTGGATGATTCATACACAAATGTACAGAAAATGAGCGTAAACGTCTTATTGTCCTTAGTAGTTCAGAGATCAGAGTAGTTTCTGCTTCTAATGAAAAGAACTAAGTCACTCATATGTTTAGTCATAGATATGCTATTTTCATGTAATAACATAAAACATTTTGAGCGTTAGTATGTGTTGAATTAAGGTGTCAACTGTTTAATTATGAGCAGATAGAGATGGTATTGTAGTTGTGATACTTTGATGCTTAATATCCTGTTTTGAAAGTGTAATATAAACTATGATTAACCTTTTCAGAAACAAATTGCAATTCATGCGTTCATAGGGGATTGGAACTTGTGTAAACAACTCTCCTCGTAAAAATGTAATCGTAGATTTTCTTATATTTCAGAGCGCGGGTATATTTTAAACAAATCTCCCAATTGTCACATACCAATTATCTATGTAATCCCCTTTCGAATTGGTGTTATGCATTTCTACTGAGGAGGGTGATAGAGAAACCTATCATAATCTGTTACTTATTTGAACTTAAGTGTATACAGCATATACAGGCATCTTGTATATGAATTTGAAAAGCGGGAAATTTCACAAGCTGTACCACTGAATTCCTAAAAAGTGTAAGGGGGAATCTAGGCTGGAACCTTGCAAGTTGCAAAGTAAGTAAAGTCGGGTGTTTTTTACCTAGACAGTCCTGAAAGTTTTAGCTCCAACCTATTTATGGTTCTGATATTATGGGCTTTGAAAGAAGAGGCCCTCCCCGAATGGGATGATTTTACTAAATATGGAGACATATTTAAGCTGTAATATCTTCAGATTCAGAGTTTCATGCTTCGAAATTTGTACATGCAACCTACTCAGAAATACCGTTTATTGTAATATTCAGAGTTAAATCACGTTGTGTTAAACATTGAAAGATTTTTTTAAATCCAAAAATCTATATTCAGTTGATATTATTTCAAAACATATCTGAGAAAAAGAACGATAGTACCACGTTGGATTTCTGGTGTCAAATATTATGGATTTGCTCTAGGCCACTATTCAATAACTAATAATTCTAGACCTAAATATTATAAACATTTGTGTTTAAGTTTTGAAAGTATTTGACTTAATTCGCATTTCAACAATTTTTCTCATTTTAGCACACCCCTCCAACTGAAATCAAATGAGATCTTTCATCATTATTTAGTTGTAATGTATTCCTGGAATAAGCTGCATGTACAATGCTTCAAGGTTTAAGAATGATTCAATCTCGAGATACAAGAGAGTTAATATAGTTCCTCAGTTAGCATAATTCGGCTCATTCCCCTATTTTGAATGTCTATAAATCACAAGTATATTTAGGAGCTGAAAGTTACACAATCAACTAAAAATCATTTTTGAGGTTTGAGTTATACGTGTATCAAATTAGACAGATACATTTCCAGAGAACTAAAATCTACCTTAAATAGGAAAATACATGTATGTAATAGAAATATTCCATGTGCAGCGTAATTCGTTTAGAATCATGAATGCCATAAGACGATACAAGTCATTCAATACAGTATGATAGAAAGCATTGAATACAGTATAGATAAAATTTAGTTAAGATGGTCTGGCGTACAATATCAATGGCAATAAAATCTATAGGTGCAGTGCACTTAATTTTTATCAAAACATGACTATTAATCACAGAATGTAATAGGTCAACATTCTAAGAATTATCGGTAGTGGTGTAAATTGAAGTATATACAATTGGCTCATGATACTAGATTTATTTTCTCAGCGAAGACCTGACCCCTACATTATTAGAGCAACAATGAAAAAGTTAACAGAATATTTTATCGATGATCTGTATATTCCTGCCTCAAATGGGAGCCTGTTCTGAATCCAGAAATGGGAAATATTAATATATCATATATCGTGTTAGAAACTATATGTTGTAATATTTGTGGAGCAGTATGTAGCAAATACGCAATTAAACCATATCAAGTTATCTCATTGCCTTGTTTTTTGCAAGGTTTCGCACGATAACAAATGTGTATTTGAAGAAATGCGCATTTAAAATGCAAATACGTTCTCCAAATGTACGGACATTGAAACCGCATATAAACGCAAGAACACGAATATCCGATCAAATAATTACATTATGTCGAATGAATTTAGAATATTTGGAAGACTTTATGACTCATTTTTCTTGAAGAAGAACACCAAATTCCTCAAGTTGTAAAAGAAAAAAATCAATAATGCCAGCTTGTAGAACATATAAGGGAGTAAATGCAAGTGTTGCTGATAGTTTTAGATATCAGGTTCCTAGGGTAAAAAAGTATATTGAAGCCCAAATGATTACCAGACGTTCTTTAAAAACAAACTGCCTTTAGTTGCATGTGTTGTACATCAGTAGTTGCAAAGAGTACTTTTACATAATCACGGTGTTTAATACATCCATACAGACTAAACTCAATACATTTGACTGACCAATGAAATAGTGATTGTTTTATTAAATAAAGTACTGAAAATATTCATAACATTGTAATATAACAGAGTTTAGAAGAGATTAATTGTTCCATATATATTTAAAAGTTTCCTGTCAACCACACTCTCTCAGTTTATATTACTCAGCGGAGTTTCTTTCATGTTCATATCGAAAGCAGCCTTTCTCAAAATAAAAAAGATATGTATTTTGTCGTCAGGTTCTTCATTGCGTTGATCCTAAGTATCTGTTTTAATATACAATAATTTTCCTTTATTCCGATTGGAATAAATATTTGGCCAACAATATAACCACATTTCATGGAACCCATCACAAATCATGTACGTCGAAACTGGACCTACACTTAAAATAATTGCATCTCCGTTGAGCTACACCCTAAAGTCTTAAGGAATAGAAACAATATTCTGTAGTTCTTCGTACACTATGCACGACAGACGAGAAAGGAGGTGATATGGGAAATGTTTTTAAACAAAGAATTATTTGATCAAATTTACATTCGATCTAATAGCAGCAATAACACTATTTGATAACGTTGAACTTGAGGATTAAGATTCATTAGTTGCTGTTTCTATTAATAATTTTGAAACCCAGATGGTCAGCTTTGATTCTACAGGCAAACAATCAAAGACTTCCAGTTGTTCCATCCGCAACGAAACCATCTTTTTCGTATTGGTACGATGACGTTATATAAGTACTCCAACTCTTAAAACTATTATTTATGCTTGGTGGAAGATTCTTAGTGACACTGTAATAAAATTCCTCAAGACAGTTATGATTTGTTGAAGAATATGACTGTGACAGCAATGATTCCCTCTCTACCTCGAGGGAGTGTTAGTGATATCAATAGGAAACCTAAAACCGTAATTCGTTTTATTTAGAAAAGATTTTGTAAAACTCTTCGACTGACAAATATAAAAGAATATCGTTATGGCTGGCAGCTTGTGCAGAAATATTTATTCACATCATGACGAGAAACGTGCATGTAATTACAATTATTTCTAAAAATCCATACCTGTTCGTCTCTAATGAAATTACATATGAATTTAAAAGTTGGTGACTGTCAGTATTATCGTGGGTGTTACGACGGCGCTCTAATAAGTTAACTTTGGTAGCAGAATGAAGTATAGAGGTAACATTGGTGGCAGTCGGTTATATTAACAATATGTTATATCGTGATAAAATTTGCGTCACTAAGTTAATCACAGATAACAGTTTTGGCATCATCTAGTATCGAGATTGAAGTGAATGATGCTTACAAAATCTTCAAAGCGACAGAAAGGTATTTAACTATTTCCAAAGAGTTAAGGTATACCTCAAAATAAGTTATTTGATGGTTTTGTTTAGACTCACTCAGTGGTGGTCAGATCAAGATCAATGATCAAAATGGCGTTCCAACCTTGACTACATCATATATTTTAAAACAATATTTCTACGATAACACTAGCCATTGCCTCTTTCCATTTTAAAACAGGCAAGGTATGATCGGAGGCAAATTCCACGAGAATATTCCTGCCTCTGCCTGGTGCATGTCCCATGCGTCTAAGAATAACGTTATATATTTTCATTATACAGGATGCGTAAGATATTTTAGGATAGGTTTATGTTTATAAAAAATGATATATAATATCAAAATATGATAAAAATAAACATTCTATTCTAAAATGTTATTCAATAAAAACATCTGCAGCTTCAGTAACTGCTTCTAAATGAGATCTAAGTCATCTACATGCTCGAATCAAGTGGTCCTGGTTCATTTTGGACATTACTCTGACTATGGCAGCTTTTAAATAATCTTTGATGTAAAGGGCGTGTTCATTGGTCCTTCTGTCAATGGATTGAGATCTGGGGAATTAGGTGGCCAGATGTTAGGGGTTATGCGATCATGAAAATGTTTAGTCATCCATTCCTGTGTTACTAGAGCCAAGTAGGATAAAGCAAAGTCTTACTGAAACACATTGTATACGCTGTTTATCCAGGACTTAACAATTATTTCGAGGACCTCAATGTAGGCGACAGAGTTAACTCTAAGGCCATGTGGAAAGAAGTAAAGAGGCATCACATGACCTTCATTGCTGACAAGCCCCCAAACCATGACAGTTGCAGAAAAGTTTGTTTTGTATGCATAACACCTGGAACTTGAGAAGGGTCTGCACATAACTACCTGTCTTTTCTTCTGTTAACATTTTGATCTTGGGCGAATTTTTTCTCGCTTGAGAAAAACCAAATCAAATCTTCTGCTGGATTTTTCAGTTTGTTTAAGAGTCTTTTAGTTCTGATGCAGTGATTTTTCTTTGCTGTTTCTGACAAATTGATCTTTCCTAATCATATAAAACTTACATTTAATGTCTACGTGGACAACATTTCACAATGTTCTTTCTGACACATGGAGATCTTATGCAAATGACCTCACAGACTTTCTGGGATTGTAATCAATGGTCTGTTGAACTTGCTGAATAAATGCATGTGTTCTGATGATTTCAGAGCGTCTAGAATGCTTTTTATGCTTTGATACTAGTGATACGCTTCCATCGTCAATCTCTAGCTTCTTACAAAGTGTGTAGACGAAAGCTCTGGCAGTTTTTAAAAATCGAGATTTATAAATCGCTATGCTCGGCCTTTAATACCGCAATAACAGCATGCCTCTTCAGTTCTTGAGAAAGCTGAGAGTGTGCCATCATTATTTTCTGAAACAAAGATTATACAGATTTAGAAAATGTGCAGCAATGACTCAAAAAAGGTATGTTCTCACATACCTTACGTACCTTGTATATTCTTTAGAATATTCAGTATATCTATTCAAAAATCACTTGATTAATATCCGATGTATGCTTTGATCTCTTAAGATCATGTGTAAATGCTTGTCAATAAAAATCTCATTAACATTAACCTCCATTATCATAACAGTAGCTTCGGTACAATAAACATCTATTTCGCAACAGATTACTAGGAAATTACCTTACTGTGAGATTACGGCAAACAAGCTCAATGGTAAATATAATCACTATGGTCGGTGCTTCCTAATTTTGTGGTATTGATATTAATGATACCGACACGAGGCAATAGCTTTTGTTTGTAATTCTAAGGAGGATGAAAATACTTAGTAATGTTTTTGACTAGTGGATATTTGGTGCTTTAAGAACGCTGAGATAATGTTTATTTTAAATGTTGCTTGATAGTGTACAAGCTGAACAACGTGTTTGCAGTACCGTAACACTTGTACTACAAAGTAAGATAGTAGCAGATCCTGTAACATTATAAGTTAAACTATGATAAACTGTTTTAGACAGGTACATTTGTACACAACCTGAAAAAATCAAATCATCGTTCAACCAAGGCTGTCTCGCATTAATCCAACAGTGTCTGCTTTCCTCTTAGTTGACCGGTACTCTCCTCAAGTATGAATGCCTCTGCATTATCGGTTTCTGCGTGTCGGCTTTTGGGTAAGCGATCGGTTTCTGGATGAGCGATCCACATAAAGGCCGCTACTATCTACGAGGTTGATATTCACTCTGTTATTTGTCATAAAGTCGAATATTTCCTCCAAAACGGCTCAGTGACCGATGTTATTAAATGAGATAGATATTCTGGTCAGCATTTGAAAACAGAATCTGCAGGTGTCCGGGCAGAATATCTATTTTTCAATTTGATGTAGGTTAGCTAATCACCTGAGAAGCTAAATGTTGCATTAAATTTTCTAGAAGCAATTTTGTAATTTCTGTCATAAGTTAGAGATCTGCCCCCTCCTAAATGCTAAAGTGGAATGTGACCAAATATGCGTCATTAAAAGATAAATTTATTGTCGCGCTGTTCACTGATCAATTACCAGCGGCATCCATTTCTACAATGTCATCTTCGATATTTTACGTTGAAGTCGCTCCGTGCCTGAGAAAAGAACCTGTGCGATATAGCAGCTGATATAGTAAATATGGCTGCCTACTTTCCGCGGCAGCGATTTTGGTGTGCTATTCGTAATATGTATAACAAATTATTAACCTCACATTGTAGAATTTGCTCATGTCAATAATTTTGTCTTACACACACACATATGCACACACAATGTGTATGCATATATATATATATGTGTGTGTATGTGTGTGTGTGTGGGGGGGGGGTGCATGCGTAAGCGTGCTCGCGCGCATGTTGCATGCAACTTGCAAAATAATAACACTCCTAACAGTTCATACGAGAATTAGAATTCGTTAAATATGACTTCCATGTCATGACGTTGCAAATCATTTTCAAAACTGTTTCACAGAGGAAATGCTAGCAATGTAACAGTGTCACAGAAGACAAATGAATATGGGTGTTGATACTGGGATAAAGAGTTAAAGATATTCCACAAAGTAACAGGGACTCTTGTCTTGACAGAGGCCAGAAAGGGTTAAACCTAAAGCTCGAAACATTTGATTTGTTATGTTATATTTCAGTCATTGTATTTCCGGATATAGGAAATCATTGTGCTCAAAAGTATTTGTATCTTCTAGATAGCCAATCGTTAATAAATATTATGCAAAGTAAGTTTTCGTCTAAAAACGAAGTGTTTTATTTATTTTTATTTCATTCAAGTTAGTTTATGAGTACAGCATCCTTCAGATTCTCAGTTGATTAAGAAATTTATATGTGTATCAAAATCAGTTAGATTTTAATACAATCAATGCATACCTGTGTTAGCAGACGTCCTTATAAACTGATTTTGTTTTTTATTTGACATCTCTTTTGTTGAAAATAATTTTAAGTCATGAATTGAAATTCGAATGATCAAAAAAAAAAAAATTACTTCGATGCTTTTTTTTAATATTTAAAGTTTACTTCTCTAGCAATACGATATATGGTTTCACTAAGGCCGCGAGCTGGCAGAAATCTTAGCACGCCGGGCGAAATGCTTGGCGGTATTTCGTTTGTCTTTGCGTTCTGAGCTCAAATTCTGCCGAGGTCGACTTTGCCTTTCGTCCTTTCGGGGTCGATAAATTAAGTACCAGTTGCGTAATGGGGTCGATCTAATCGCTGTGCTCCCTCCCCCAAAATTTTAGGCCTTGTGTCTAGAATAGAAAAAGATATATAACTATATATTCTTGCTGTTCGTTGCCGGGTCGCAGTAAAAATTTCTTACTAAATCAAGAGCTAAGTTTCTAATCACATTTCAGCCCAGGCCAGTTTTGTTGTTCATGAGCTAGTTGGAACTTTTTATGAGAGTAATTAATATTCATTGGACTTCGGTTTTCACACCTCCTGGAACGGCATAATCATGGAAAATTAGCAGAACTGTGCACTTGCATTTAGTCGGACAAAAAAGGAGGCAGAAGAAAGCGAAAAAGTCGAATTTGGCTGCAAAATAGCATGATTTTGAAAATACACATAAATTTTGTTTGCTGATTTTGATTTTTGGTTTCACACCCAACCCAGTTCTGCGCAATCAGTGTCGCGACGGGGACGCATGGGTTGGGAGTTTGACTGGCAGAGGTGATCAAGTTACACATGTCCACCCTTTTGACACCAACCCCCTTCACCTAACCCCCTCGTCCTATGAGTGAATAGCAATGGTGGGAAGAAAAGTGCTGATTCCAGCAGAGCAATTAGAGCACAAAAACAGCATTCAAAGTGATTTTATGAGTATGACGTATGGAAGCAAGTAACGCAGTAAGGTCAATAGTTATAAGTTCATGACGCATACAAGCACGTACGACATCAAGGTTAACTAAGGTATAAATAAAAGGTATGCCTTTTCAATGGAAGGCTAACTGGGCTCCCAATACACTGAAACGGAGGTGGTTAGGTTCCGAACACAACTAAACCTTCAGCTAAACCCTAGACTAACCTTACTGAAAGGGGGATCGGGAGCCTTTAATAGGCAGTTTCTAATCCAGATCTATCACTAAATGACATGGCCGTAGAGGAAATTAGCTGTGGAGATGTGCATGGCGGGTTTGTTTTGGAGGAGTACGGCTGCATTGGATTAAGGACCATTGAAGAATGTAGCTTTGGAGATCTGCATTGGCGAAACATACCAAAACTTACCGACAGCCTTCACAAAAGGGGACCTAGCCCTTTAAACTAACTTAATAAACATCTGACAAAGTGAGACTTGTTTTCGTTGAGGATAGCATTGGTATACCAATGCATTTATAAATGCTTATCCGAAATCTCGTTGTAAAAACTATTGCGGATTTTACCCTCAGGGGCATATACAAACAGGGAATTCCTACCTCCAACGCGTGAGCAGGCAACATAAAGTTGCCCATGCGAAAAGCAGGGTTCGCCCAGATGTATTCACATACTGAGAATGTCTGTCCCTATGATTTATTAATTGACATCGCAAAGCAAGGCTTCACCGGAAATAGCGTCCGTCGGAAAGTGAAGGGAATGTCCGATGGCGCAGAAAGTATGTTTCCTTGTCCCGTTATAATGGTCGCCTCAATCAAGTCAGCGGACAATGTCTTGACGACCACTCGCGTGCCGTTGCACTGTGGACAGACGCAGGTTCCGGATCAGCATGATATGACAGCCCACTCTCAGCCACAGAGTGTGAGGTGGACGCCCCGATGGCATTAAAGCGTTCAAAAACTAGACCGGATATTGGGCGGTATCCTGTGGGTCTGGGATTCTGTCAATCGAATTGTACACACATTTTCTTCATTTTTAATCCTACTTGAATAAAACATTCTGGGCTCCCGCTGGATAAGTTAATTCAACTGAAATTATAAAAGTAAAGCCCTACCTAAACAGTTACATTGAAAAGGCTCCAACTCTCTTATGGCATACTTAAGGAATGATAGCATATCAAGCATATTTGGTCTTTCTTGAAAATCCCGCTCTCTTGTCATTCACTTGGTCTAACTCCTTAATTATTCCCTGCATTTCTGAAATAAAAAATGCGTGCACGTTTGAAAGCCAAAACACATGATAACGCGTCTTCGTAAAACACAAAAATGTACTGAGTCATAGAGACTGTCTGCAAATGCGCACGCACATTCAACTGCCAAGGGTAAAATTATCTCTGTCCAATCAAAACACATCTGGCAGTCTTTTGGCGTATCCAGCTGTACGCACGCACCGCGTACAAATTTCTACCTTTTAGCGATTTTGAATGAATATGCCCATAACTTATGGGCACAAAGGGTCGGTTTATCAATTTTTTAAATGTTTTTCTGGGGTGACTGGAGAAATGAAACGATCTTCATGACCACTCTCATACAGTTTTGAAATCCCATAGAAAATGCGAGCCTTTCACGTGAAAAACTGTGGATTTGTATAAAGGAAACGCAGACACACAGACACACAGACACACAAATACACAGACATTTTGCAATATTAGCAATAGTCGACCGAATATTTATGAATCTCTCAGACTGCGTAAGCTGCTCTGCCTCTCATTCAATATGGAGTTTTTTCTGGAATATGACAGTACCACCAATTGCTTCTTGGCAGTCTGTAATATGGCATTAATTCCAGTGTGTGAAAACTCCAAGTATCTTCTGCAGTATATGCATGAACGTCTACAATCTGAATAACATCTAAGCTTGTAACTTTTTCACGTTTTCTATGTTCTCTTTTTTCTCGTGTCAAATATCCTGTAATTGTTGGCTTCGTCAAAAACAGGAACTTGTATCGTCTCTGTTTTCTGGATATTTGTATTAGCTTCCCATTGTACCTAGTAATTATTTTGTTACTCCTATACGAGGCACGCTCCTACTTCTATAGGAAAGTTTACTTCCTACATTTTTGGTTAATATTGTTGCCTTATGTCACTTTCTGCGCAGTGTATTCTACATTCAGTTATTGATGTTATTTTATTCTTTCTTTTCTCAGCTCTTTAATTCACATGTTCATTCTTTTACAATCGTCAATATAACGGGTAACTGTTTATTGATGACTAATGTCCAAATTGTTTAGTAAAACTGAGTAGTAAATTGATGACAGGCACCCAAATTTTCTAGTAACTCTTTGCAATGTCCACAAATAGATTTACAAATAGTTTTACAACGTACATTTTGAGTTTGTCCGAATATAGGTGGTCGATTGCCTTCGCATTGTTTTTATATTTGCGTCCAAATTGATTCATCCATTTCGCAATGTTTTAATAATGATTTTAACAAGATATCGGTCGTAATGCTTAAGAGAATCAGTGGAGATTGGAATAAAATAATAAGAACTATGTAAATTATCACAACGTTATGCTGATCATTGCTTATAAATTTCAATTAGCTTCCCTTTCAGTGTATCTTCACTGTCATAACCTTGCGAAGAAATATCAATTTATCGAATGTCATTTGTGCTTTGAGACCATATTAGCTGTGTTACAATTAGAGCATGGAATATCGTACAACCACTTTGGGTTTCAAAACATTAAAGTTAACCAGTTATACTGGAAATATATTCAGTGACAAAACACATCGAGTTGCCTGTATCTATGAGGAGTTATAGTTGTCTATGTATGGGAAACTATATGCGCAAACCTGATAAAAGTAAATTTTGTGAAGGAATAACAGCTGCCATACAGCACATTTATACGCTACTGCTGTTGTGCAAGAGAAAACAATAGGATGATAACAACTTGGTATCAGTTTCATCACAGCCGTGGTTTTATAAAACTACAAACCTAGAAAAAAATCAAATCTACAACACAGTAATTTAACAGTGCTGCCAAATCTAGCACCTTAGATTATTAATTTTTGCGAGTCTGGAAAGATAAATGTTAAATTTAATCAAGCGATTTGAAATCAGGGAGAGACGGGAAAATGTCTATCCCACTCTTTAACAATACTTCCAGTTTGTCGGTTTATATAATGTTTAGACTCATGTATTTCAGTTTATGAAGAATAAAATGCATTAAACAAAGCGGAAACTTTTGTATTGCTTTATCAGTTGTAATAGTACAAAATTTTGGTTTTCAGAATGAGCTGTGGTAGCTTTACCTTCATCTATGGCGATTATTCTGTTTGGTCACATCAAAAGCTTTTGAAAATGTGAGGAATAGAAGTAATAGTAATAAAGAATTATTAATGATGTTGCAGAACTTCAAATGTAGCATGAATGAATCAAAGTAATTTTGGATGCAGCCATCTTCATTTATCCTAAAGCTATATCAAAAGAAATTTTCTTCAATCAACGCGGTTAAAAGTGCTTGTCACATTTTGTAAGCAGATTTCACAGTGAACCACATTATATTACTTAGTGTTTTTCCAAACAGATAAACTCCTAGTCAAGCTAAACTACGATAAAAAAATGTTCTATGAGCATTCGGTTGTTTCTCCGGCACAATTTATCTTTAACTAAATGATCAAATCTGTTAGCTTGATTTATAAACTGCGTCAGCAAGCTCCGATTTAATTTGATAGAGATGCGGCTGAGATACTTTGTCTGTTTAGCTAAAGAATTTGCCCAGGATTTTGTTTGTTCTCGTCTCAATACGATAGTGAATATACAATGAAGGATACGTGACCAGTTGTTGTTTAAATTCAAGACAACTATGACTGGTGTAGCGTATTATCCAACTCACTGTAACTTTGAGAACATGGCCTTTCTATCCGTCATTGTTCACGTAAGATGACATTATCTTGTATGCCTCGCCATCCGTAGGACATTTGGATATTGTTTCACGCCAAGATCAAGTTAAAATATTATTTGCATCAACAATTAAGGGAACATCCTGATATTCACTAATTCAAAGTTTTATAACTGAGAATGATTTCCTTCCAGATACAATACACCAGCTCAGATATAAATGGATCTTTAATAAAAGCTTTTATTACAATTTCTATGGAGAAAGTTTCTCGATATCAACTTCCGGTATTGGCGTAGCAGCGGCGAAATTTTCCATTTTCTCACTGTCAATTTTATTGTTTTCATTTCAAGATTTAAGTCGCTATTTGCAAACAGCAGCTATACATTACTGAAAGAAATATTTACTAAGTTTACAATTTAAATATTCAGAACAAATCGACCCCTGGAATTATTTTTGTAAGGCTAGTAATTATTCTATCGGTCCCTTTTTACCAAAGCCCTAAGTGACGGGGATATAAGCACAGCAACATAGACACAAATAACTAATATATATATATATATATATATATATACATACCACGGTCTTCTTTCAGTTTCCGTCCACCAAATCTATTGACAAGGCTTTGGACGGCTCGTGACTATAGTAGAGAACACTCGCCTAAAGTACCACCCAGTAGGACTGAACCATGAATTGTGTGGTTGGGAAGCAAGATTCTTACCACACAGCCATTCCTGCGCCTATGTATATATATATATATATATATATATAATATATATATATATATATAATATATATATATATATATATATATATATATATATATATACATATAAGATACAGTGTACATTTAAACACATGAGGAATCCACTCATAAGACTCAACACGCTAGAAAGAACAGTTAGGTTCTATAACCACAAAATTAGGGATAAAATTTGACAGGAACGAAATGAAAAATAAAAACATATTACCATCTAGTTTCCTGGACCAATTGGTTTCTGATTTTAGTTTAGCGAGGAAATGAATAACATACACTCGCCAGGTGAAATCGTCTTCAGCAGAAACATCTAGGGTTAAACATATACATACGAGGTGATGAAACTACTTGCCACTTGTTTATACTGAGTAGCCGTGGTTCTTCGCCAGCAATAAAAAAATGCCAACTTTTAAAAACCGAAAATTATCCAAAAACTTACAATATTTATATCTCTATTTATAAAACTGTAATGCGAAAAGCTTGTTTGTTTGTTTGTTTGTCTGGAACGGTTTAAAGGCCACTAGTTCCCGTCGGATTGACTCCAAAATTTATAGGGACATGTAAAATGAGGTGAGGATGCCAATGGGCTAGGTTAGAAATCCCTATCTTAAAAGGTGTCATTGCTAGATCCAAAAACGCACTTTGACAAGTCGACTCTCATTCTTTTATGTATCTGTCTTCGTCCGCCACTCACTATCTTTCCTCCCTTCCCATCACTTTCTATATATAACATCGATAACGGCGTCTAACTCCCCTTCACTTTCTCTTTATAACTTCATCAAACGCGTTCTATATCTCCCCCTCCTCCTCCCCGCCTTCCACAGCGCTTTCACACGCACTCTCTCTCTCTACGTCTGTCTAAATTCATAGAGAGAATTATCATCGTCACCACCACCACACAATCATGAGAACAAATATTATAAATCAGATATTTATTGGGTTCATTTATATATGTGTCTGTGTGTGTTCTATATATAAATATGTATATATAATGTATATATACAAAGTGTATATATATGTATTTATGTATATTAAACTTTTTAATACTTTTTGATATTTATATATACTTTTTAAAAAATTATAAATATAAATTAATAATTTTTATTTTAAATTTAAATGATTTAAATTTTTCAATTTTATATTTTATATATTTTGTATATTATATTTTTATTTTTATGTTTTTGTTTTTTGTTTTTCACTGTTTGATTTGCCTATTAGTGGTTTTATCTCTAATTTGATTTATACATATATATATATATATATAATTTGTATACATTTGTATATATATAATGCGTGCACACACACACACACACACACTCACACACATATAGACATATACATATATATATATATATATATATATTATATATATATATATAATGTGTGAATTATGTGGCCGGTTGAGCTGAAAATATGCACACCTATGTTAAAAGTGCTGGCAAGTTTGCATGACAACTATTGTTTTCCTCAAATGACAGGCGTGACCTCTAGGACAAAATTCCTCATGTTATATAATGTGGCCCCAGTAGACCCGATGACGAAGTTTTGAATGATTGCCATGGTGAGTCTACTGTCGTGAGAAAGAATCACTTCAGAACTTGGTGTTTACTAATTTTCTTTTACATCAAGTTCAAAATTTTATGCCAGCCGTTAAACTGTCAATACGTTGCTGTCCGTCGTTAAGAAATCCTCAGATTCTATCCCTTCAAATTTTGGTTTCCAATATTTTATTATTTTTATTCAGCTCGCAAGTTCATCTGTCCCTTTTAAATGTTAGTGTTTTGCTGTCTGCCTTGAAGCAGACCTTTCCGTTGCCACTGCCTGATATTTATGACTGATCTTTCTAAATATTATATTTCTCAACTTACCCAAGATCTTTTGTTGTTTATAAATGGGAAAGAGATAGATAAAGATAGAGAGTAAGAGAAAGCGAGGGAGAGTCCGAGAGAAAAGAAAAGTAAGAGAGTGGGAAGTGAGAGAGAAAGGAGAGAGAAACAAAGAGGGAGAATCATCATCATCATCATCATCATCATCGTGTAACGTCCGTTTTCCGTGCTAGCACGGGTTGGACAGTTTTACCGGGGTCTGGGAAGCTAGGAGGCTGCACCAGGATCCAGTCTGATCTGGCAGTGTTTCTACAGGTGGATGCCCTTCCTAACGCCAACCACTCTGTGAGTGTAGTGGGTGCTTTTTTCGTGCCGCCGGCACAGGTGCCAGGGGGCCTGGCAGCGACTACGATCGGTTGGTGCTTTTTACGTGCCACCGGCACAGAAGCCAGTCAAGGCGGCGCTGCAATCGGCTGCGCTCGGATGGCGCTTTTTACGTGCTGAAAGGAAGCAACAGGAAGTAACAACCACACTCTTACCCGCGCGTAGAGCGGATCACCTTAAGCTAGTATATATATACATTTGCATATTTTTAAACAGTTAAAAATATTAAAAAATGAGAAATTGCAAAGTCAAATAAATTTGTTCAGTATATGCACTGTGTGGTGATTGGGCTTGCATTTGAATTTGTGGTAAAATTTGAAGGTATAAAAGCGGTGGTCCTATGTACCTAGGGCTTTATTATACTTAGTTAATAGTAGTGAAGAGTTATGTTTTAATAAGTTGAATTCCTCTTTTAGTCATAGTTGACCCTGGTATTGAAGCCCTGACTCCTTGATGGACCATGACAAGTTATGTGGAATATTCCTATTTTAAAGATGATGTATACGACAGGTGAGAGTTGTAGATTTATTGTGTTTCTTATATCCAGACCAATTGACATGTGCAGCGTGTCTCTGTTTAAAATTTGTAGTTGATCCTATATAGTAGAATTGTGTAACTTGTTGAATACGGTGCATTTCTACAAACTTTGCAACGGGTTGAAGAGGGAAAATTGCCTCAAAGCGCATGGTAGTGCATTGTGGGGATTATTATCAGGAATGGCTGAAGTATTACTGCCTAGGGAGAGGTTAGAGGTGGGGGTGGATTGGTCTGTGTTATCAACAGTATTATTATTATTATTATTATTATTATTATTATTATTATTATTATTATTATTATTATTATTATCATCATCATCATTAGTATTATTTCCACCATTGTTATTTATCCTATTTGTATTTTTGTATGTGTGTAAGTATGTATGCATGTATGATTGGGCCAACCGTCTCTGCTTGGTAAAGAGAGTACTCTTAAGACACGCTGCAGGAAGGAATTCAAATTCCGTTAGAGGACAAATGAACTCAGTAAGTTAACGTATATTCAATAGTTGGGAGTGAGTGATACAATGATTTTGTTTAGATATATTTCATAATTAGAAGGAACGCTCGGCCTCTCCTTTACTTCAAATGATGTACAGTAGTAATCTTATACGTTGTTTACAGAGCGGCGTATAATTTCATAGAGAACGTTTGACCACTTCCAAAGCCTTTCCTCGCTTAAAACTCAGTCCTCATTTGATCTTTAACACGTCTGTTATATGTTGCATGCTATTGCTGACAGTTGCAGAGAAAACTAAAACACGGAATGGAATTAAAGCACGTGACAACAAGGGTGTTTATCCGTCATCAACAGCTAAGTAAAATGTATAGGTAACTAGTAGGTGTAAAGGAACATATCAGTGATGCTGGTGTTTAAGAGACCAATGAGGCAGTGATATTCTTTGTTCAAAATTTTCATACAGATATCATATGATAGTTACGTACCTATGTATGTATGTATGTATGTATGTATGTATGTATGTATGTATGTATGTATGTATGTATGTATGTTTGTATGTATGCATTCATGCATGCATGCCTGTATAGTTCTCTTCTGTTTTTAATTGTTTAATTCATTCTGTTGAGGAAGGAGCTGGTTTCTACTAAAGATACAATGCTTCATCTTTATATAATATATTTATTTCTAATTTTTGTTTTAAATACATTATTTAACCAGTCAATTTAGCACACTTAATTATATTATCGATATTATTTTGTCTGGAAGAAAGGAATTTATTTCAATGGTCTAGCTACATATGCAAATATGTGCAAAAAAGCGCCTATACGTACGGCTCGTTGACTCACTTTTATCTCTGTATAATCATTATGACTACTGTTTGTCACAACTCTTCGATCATCATCATGCAAACTTGATACGCATTACGTAATTTTTGCAAGAGAGAGAGAGGGGGTAGAAGTATTGCTGGAAATATTCTATGCCGTGCTTTTCTGTGTAAAATAAGTGTACAGTGGCATCTCCCTTTTATAGATATTTTGAAGAGTTATATTAATTTAGCATTATTTTTTTAATTAGAATTTATCCACATTCTAAGAGCCTACTTTATTTGCGTCTATAGTTCTTCAGTTTTCTTCTATATACTGCATTTATAGGAATACATCAGCATTTATGGAAAAAGTGAATCTGTGAAAAATATCGTCTTTACTTATAGGAAAGATAAATGCTACTTCTTAAAATCATTAAGCGTATTAAAATTATATCATTACTGAGACACTTGGGTTACTTTAGCTCTAGCATGTAGGCCACCACTAAACATTCACCCTCACCATAGCTTTTCCTACCCAATTCCCTTCAGTTCCGCAAAAAACCCTTTTATTTCGTACTCGAGATTACGTCAACTGGAATTCCTTTATGTCTGAGGTGCAGCCTTCAATTTGCGTTTAATAGTACACTCGTTCTCAAAAATTGTGAAATTTGCATTGTTTACTTCATCGATGTTTCAATAAGAGTTGTAGGGCTTTACAAAGTAAGTTTGTTAACTCTCTAAAATAAAAGGGTAAAGAAATATCCTTTAGTCTGCCTTCAACTCTTTAAACTGCCTCACAAGATTGAAATTTCCTGTGGGAGATCGTCTCACCAGTTAACCTTTCAGTATTATGGAATTATGCAAATTTTCCACGTCCCGAAATGCAGCAGTCAATAAAAAAAGCAAAAAAGGAATACTGAAAGGAAAATGTATTTTTGTTGTTATTTTGTAAATAAAATATCGAAAAATAAAACGTAGGTTATTTACAGCAGTAAAGCATATGACAAATTAGTTTCTACGACAGAGAAAAGTTTCAGCGAACAAAAACATACGATATCTTCCATTTTGAATTGCAATGAATATGAGCGGTTGCAAATAGTGTGAATAATTTTACGTATACAGAGATGGGGGAGTGCGAGAAGCTCCAAATTAACTACTTTCGCACACGATGGAATATTTTTCTATATTTTGTACTGTATGTTGAAGATGAGACAGTATACGTTGGAGTAGAAATTACTTGATAGAGAAAATGTGCTGATTCATGAAATATTCTTAGACAGGTGGAAGTAATTTAAATCCAATGAAATACGTATTTTTCTTCTTCTATGTTACTCTTATGAGTTTTTTTAATGTATCGAGAAGACAATACTTCTAAATATTTTTAATTCCCTGGAACAAATCCCATTAAGGGGATCTGCTGCTTTTGTAAGGCCTATCTCATTATTGATAGCTTAAATTGTATGTTTATAAAAATATTAGATACTTAAAATTTTCCATACGAACTGCAAATGAGTTTCTTCAAGTCTTCATCCTAATTTCAATTCTTCGACATAACTACAACATGATTTATCCTCCCACATCTTTGTATCGACGTGAGTTACAATTCATAAATATTTAATTTGGAATGTAATCTTTTATACTAATACAATATATATTTTTGCTTAGTTTTACATTGATATTACTTTTCCCCGGCGTTATAAGTAATAAATTGCATACATCATACTATTGCCTGTAGTATTTAATTTGATTATTAATTACTATATCTCTCATTCTTGCTCATATCTTCATTCGCTCTTCAGTCAATAGAATCTAACCTTTCTGCGAACCTTAACATAGATAGATTTTATCATAAATTCAATTCACTTATCTCATTATCGCCTGACGTATCTCTTTATATAAATTTCTTCAATACTATCACGTTTTCCTGTTTACTTTGTAAATACTTATCATCTATGTTTTAAGTTACTATATTCCCAATTATTTCCCAAGGAAGAGGTTTTAATAATACAGAGCAAATTTTCTTCCAAATGCAAACCTATGATTTGTAAATTGAAAAAAGTTTCCATTGGACAATACAGCAATATTTTATTTATTTAATTAGTATTCGAGAATCGGTGCTTTACTACTAACCGATACCATTCCCAGCAATCTAAAATATTTCAGTTATAATCAGCTATTTCCACAGTAAAGTTGCTATCTAATCTATTTGTTTTACTTTCTAAAATTGAATTTCCAAATTGCACCCCCTTTTTTTAATCTCTTGAACCTTATTTCGTAATTTATGCAATTTCTAAGAAACGCATTCTCCATCCTTTTTTTAAAAATTATTTCTATTTCATCCTTTTAGTTTGCTTTACGCGTTTTCGTACGCTAGATTAGAACATGCATGTGTATGATCTCAACAATAACGTATGCATTCATTCTTAATATATTGTAGCATATGCGAAGACAAATAAATGATCGCTTTTGTTTCATACCACACAGGATTAGCTGCTTTAAGTCTTTTCGAGATTATAAGGAAATATATTTCAGACAGACGAATCTGCCAAAAGTATGGGGAAAATGTTATTTGTCGCTACATGTTGATGTTTGCCAAGTAAATAATAATTCATGAAGTACAGGCAATACATCGAGAATGAAAACAATAATATAATATATCGGGTCATTTCACAAATAATGCGTTTGGTAGACTTACAAGGCATCTCTTCAAAAATTCACTTGTCCTTGACGAAAATCCGCCTCCAGTACGGAATTCATATTGTTTCCCGTCTAACCTATTTTGAACACTGCGGAATAAATGATAATCAGATGGGGCAATGTCCAGCGAATATAGTGGGTGTGACATCGTTTTTAATTCAAATTGCTTCAGCCTTTAGAATGTTATTCTCGCTGTATGTGGCCAAGCATTATCCAGATGGAAGAGAACACCCTTCGTGTTGAAACCAAAGATGGTCGTTTTTCTTCTAGTGCTGACTTAAGCTGCTCAAGCTATTCACAGTAGATCTCCTTTGTTATCATTTGGTTTGGGTTTCAATTTTCAAAGTGAACTAAATCTTTCATATCCAACCAAGCAAATAACAACAACTTACGTGGATGAAGATCTGGGATGCCGGTGTTTCTCCTTTTCTTCCCACTATCATCGGCGCTTGACATTTTTATAGAGAACCCATTTCTCGTCACCAGTCACTTTTCGATCCAAAAAAGGTTCATCCGTGAGACGTGACCGTAAAGAAGAACACACATTCACTCTGCGCACGATTAGTTTCGGAAACTTTGTGAGGAACCCATTCATCCAATTTCCTGACAATTCCGATGGCACAGGTGTCGATAAATTGTTGAATGATCAAATCCAAGCTTATCTGCTAGTTCCTCAACTGTTAAGAGGATTTTGTTCCACCACGGTTTGAAGAATGTCCTAGTCAAGCTCTACAGATTTTCCAGGACGGGGCTCGTCTTTTACTCTGTAGTTTCCGGTTCGGAATGTATGGAAGCACCGTTGACACTGACTTACGCTTATTGTCCAATCCCCATATACTGGGTTAATATTCCTCACACTTTCCGTAGTTTTGTTGCCCTTATTAAACTCATAAAGTATATTATGCCGAATATACTCCTTTATTACTTACATTAAAACTTTCAAGAGATAACTGTTAAAATCGAACTGCACTCTTCAAAACTTGCACTGAGAATAAGGACAAGGTAAAATTACTACCTGCTTCTATAGCAAGTTGATGTAGGTAGTTTATCCAGTCCCCCTTCAACTTTTAGTTCATGCAGTTGAAAAAACTGCATTATTTATAAGATGGCAAAATATGTATTCTTAATACGTTCGGGCAAATTCAAGCGTAACATAAAATATGTTTCACATAGAATCAACTTATCCAGCAGCAGCTGTATAAAATCAAGTGTTATGTTTGACTAAAGAGCTACACAATCAGATTGAAGCTCCGTGATATCCCCTACCCTCAATGAAGAAGAGAACACACGTCTAATAAGGGGAGTAAATGTCTTCCAACGACGAAAAACAAGCGTAATTAGATATTGCCTTCCAAATTTGCCAGAACTTACTCGCTTTTCTGCATGCATTCCATGAAGTGCTTTGACTGCTTTGTTTAAAGAGCGTTGCTACTTTTATTTGTACATATTTCCAACATTCTTTAGTTTTAGAGATGTGTTATATTTTGGTTGTGATATAAATTTGGTGTGAGTTGCAGGATAAGTTCTCCTGCGGATATGATTATAGATGGTTTTACCAAATTCTTACGTCTTTTAAGAAGGTAGTATCTTTCGGATATCATGTATATATTTATATACATGTGGATATATATGGGTGCGTGTGGGAAAGAGATAGAGAGAGTACATGGGAATACATGTATGTGTTTATATGTATGTATATATATATATATATATAAATATATATATATATATATATATATATATATGTATATATATATATTTATTTATTTATTTTACATATATATATGATATATATATATATATATATATATATATTATATATATATATAGTTATACGTTATCTGCAATGGTTTTTTGTCTTTTGGTAAGAGGTTCCGATTTTACAATTCTGTAATTAATAGTAATATTTTATAAGCTTAAAACTCATTATTTACAGAACTGTAAAATCAGCACCGCTTACCAAAAAATCATCATAGATAAGGCAAAAATATGTCTGTTTATAAAAACAGCACTATGAAATTATAGTTCTAAAACATGAAGGTAGAACACTTGTCGCGAAAACATAGAGGGCTGAATTCCAGTCCCATATGTAAAACTAAATGAATAAAGTAATATAATATATATATACATATATATACGAAATTTTACCCATAAGAAGCCGGAGTTTTGTAATATCACTTTATTCACTTAGTTGTATATATTTACACTTTTAACACCTCCGAAATATTCTCCATTGGAAGCAATGCATCAGTCCACTATTCCAAGCAGTGCTACATCTCTTACGAAATGATGCATTTTAACGCCAGCGGCGATTTCTTTTTAAAACCTCTTCCACATCTGCATATTCCGTAGCCCCAACTTTCGTCATCAGGGATGACCTTCGAATAAAGGTCCGGAACAACTTCCAACTCGTTTTCCAGTTCGTGATATGCATTCGGTCGTGACTGTCTTTGGTCTTGCATGTGCAAGTGAGGCACAAATTTTCCTGCAACTTATTTTGTTCGCAATTACTCGCTGAAAATTCAGTAACGATCCTCCAACCTCAGTTCATGAATTTTAATGATGTTTTCATTCGTTCAGGCGGTCGATTGCCGTCATGAACTAGGTTGTCTTTGAAACGACGTGACAATTCCTTAAACGCGCAAACCACTCGTGAACTTGTGTTTTGCTCATGGTTGCATCCTTGCAAGCTGTTTGAAGCATGGCAACTATTTCGGCTGCCATTTTTACCAGCAGAAAACAAAATTGAACGGAAGCACGCGGTTACTTCGTTTCAGTCATCTCAAAATCGACGAAGATGGGGGAAGCTCTTCAAAAGAAAGAGGTACTACGTGTGAGTATGACTTTAGCGGATGACAGCGGCTGGCGGATTTTTGCCTGAGGGTCGCATCAAATGGCTTCTAGCGGTAGATGCCTGAACTACAATGGGCTTGTCCCATCCCAAAGTGAATGTTTCCTGTTACATTTGGGTAACCCCTCCTACTGTGTCATGTTTTTTGCCGAGATATTAATTTCTACTAGTGTATATTTCGATCTGACCATTTTATCTGTCCATGTGCATATTTCATATACAATAATTATATCACCGAATGTTTATATGCATGTCCATATTAAGATAATATAGATGCATCTCCATCTAAATTTAATTATACATGTGCAATCTGATGTGGATGGTACAAATGACTGCTATAAACTTTCAGATTAGGAATATATATTTGTTTACAAAATGCGTTATACAATACGTTTATTTGTATTTATGCTTTCTATGTACTGAAAGATTCATATTCTATGGACTTGGTGCTTGAAAATTCTGGAATAAAACTGATATTTCTCTGTATCAAAATACTCTACATATGAAGTTGAATTTGTATTATAAATATAGGATATTTGCATTGCATGTCTACCTGTTGCTCAGCTTTTCGTTTCTAATTTTGGATCCCAAGAAATCTGCAGAATAATCTAAAGTAAATTAACTATTGTTTGCTGAACAATGCAAACTTGGAAAAAGAAGAAGGATAGATGATAACAAAGTACATTAGAAGAAACGACACAAAGCATGGAATAACAATCTAGGCAAAGAATAATGATAGCAAAACTGAATGAAGTGCAAAGAAAAGTATATGTCGTATAAATTCTAAAGACAAGCATACGCGAGTGAAAATAAATTAAAAAATAAACTGAAATATGAAGAAAAGAGTGAAGGAAACTAAACAAGGGACCAACATATATAAAAATAAATGAAGATCTTGTATGATGAGAAGAAGAGATTGCATAAGTAAGTTCGTCATAACTGAAAAACAGCTACTAGACAGAAAAAGGAAGACATATTCTTAATACCAGTATCCACAAATGCAGATGTGCAACAAAAACAAAGTATATGCGAGTTTATACTTACAGAATTGCAAACACTCACACACACACATAGATAGATAGATATAAATGTGTATATATACGTATATATATATATATATATATATATATATATATATATACATACATGTGTATTTGTAAATCTCTGTCTCTCTTCCTGACTCTCTCTCTCTCTCTCTCTCTATCTATATATATATATATATATATATATATATATATATATATATTATATATATATATGTATATATGTATGTATATATATACTTACACACACCTACCTTTTCACACACACAAATTCATATGCAAACACTCACATATACATGTATAAATTCATTCTCTTCTTACTTTACATACATCTATCAATTTTATTTTAATGTTTCTAATACTCCCACCCTTTTCCCCCAAGCCACTTTGTGAATCCGTCCGTTGATAGGATTAAATTTCCGTTAATCAAACACACCTTGCTATATCACGGTATATGTGCATATACAAGCGTGTGTGTGTCTCTCTCTCTCTCTCTCTCTCTCTCTATATATATATATATATATATATATATATAATATATATATATATATATATATATATATATATATATATATCTGTGTATTTCTATGAGGGCGTAAGAAGGCAGCTGCGTATATGAAAGTGGATATCCAAGGAAGAAATATGTATGAAGAGATGTAAGAAATGCAAAAAATTCCAAATGAGATTTTTGTCACATATCAGCAGTGATTATAAGCATATGCCTGTAGATGTGTTTGTGTACATACGTATGTTCGTACCTGTAACTATGTATCTATTTATAACAGGCAAACTATTAGAATTCGGCGAGATAGCTCTTAATCTAATGTAAATTGTGTTTTTACAGATGAAATTCAGCAAATAATTTGCTGATATGTAGTTATATCTGTTAAGTCGATATCAAATTATTATAAGCGAGTATAAAAGGTTATTTGTAACTCCAGCAAATTTGAACAGGAAATATATTATTGACTGTTGCATTTTGCCGTCGATCAAAAAATTATATTCTTAGATTTATAGCAAACTTCATAACAAACACAAATCTGTGCTATTTGGTGAATTTGAGGAATCGGTGTTTCAGTATAATTATGACATTTAAGTTAACGATACTTCAGCAGACATGGTTACTATATATATATATATATATATATATATGTATGTGTGTGTCTGTGTGTGTGTTTGTGTGTAATTAAGGACATAGAACAATGTTAGCCTATATACTGAAAATAGCCACTAAATCGTCTAGCCAGATTAAAACTTATCACCAAGTCACACACGTGTTGAAATCGAGGAAGTAAGCCAACGGAAATTCATAACAATAAAGATAGCTCTGGATTGATCAACTTATTGATTTGCCCAATGGCTTTTCGTCGTCAGCGGAGCACACTTTAAGTGAGATATTTATATATCTCCACAGGAAAGCAAACGCAAAGCCAAAACTACGTATAAATACTAGAGATAGATCCAACACACAATTTCGTAGCTTATCCCAGCATATGTGTATCCGAACATTTCTGATAATCTGGCCACCAATAAAATTTTTAAGAAAAATATTTTGCCTTTCGAACCTTGCGTTCCCATGCCTATGGTATTTTCCGATGTTATTATTATTATTATTATTATTATTATTATTATTATTATTATTATTATTATTATTATTATTATTATTATTATTATTATTATTATTATTATTATTATTATTATTATTATTCAGTAATTTTATTTTTATAGCGTGCTTTCGCTTCACTACCGAGTGCAGCTCTGCGTGCCATGGGTATGTGCTGTGATTTGTTGTGATGCTCTGATGGTTATTGTATGGAAAGTGTTCTGCGTAGGATGTGTGCAGTGCCTAGTAGTGCAATTTTCTGTATGTTATATGTGTTTGTAAGTCCTGATGTTTTTGTTATGTATTTGTCTGAATGTTTTTTTATCATGCCTAATGCACCTACTATGATAGGAATTGTTTCTGTTTTCAGATTCCACATTCTAGTTACCTCTATTTCCAGGTCTTTGTATTTTGAGAGTTTCTCCATTTCTTTTAGAGACACGTTGTCATCAGCCGGTATTGATACATCAATTAGAAAGCATTTTTTTCTTCATGATCTCTGACAACTATATCTGGTCTGTTGGCCTTAATTTCTCTATCTGTGTGTATCGGCATATCCCAGAGTATGGTTGCTTTCTCGTTTTCTGTGACCTTTTCTGGTGTGTGCCTATACTATCTTTTTTCTGTTGTTATTCCATAATGTTGCCATAGCTTCCAATGTATGTAGGTTCCAACTCTGTCATGTCTGTGAATATATTCCTTCTTAGCCGGGACTGGGCAGCTAGAGATAATATGATTTATTGTTTCTTGTCCATCTCCACATATTCTGCAGTTACTTGTAATATTTCTTTTCATTACATGTTTTTGGTAATTTCTGGTGGGGAGGCTTTGGTCTTGTGCTGCAATTAAAAATCCCGCTGTTTCTGCTTTGAGTCCTGAGCTTCTCAACCATTGCTGGGATTTTTCTTTGTCTATTTCTTTTGCGTTTAGTTTAGTCCAGTATTTAACATGAAGGGGCTTCTCTTGCCATCGTTTTATCATGGTTCGTTGCTGTTCTATTTTTAGTTTGGATTTCATTTGTTTTATAGCTTTTGTTGTTTCTTCATCTTCTTCTTCTTCTTCATGTTTATTAGGTGGTATGATTTCTTGTTTGTATTTGTCAGCTTCCTTAAATACTGAGAACAGTTTTTTGTTTTGCTCGTGTTTTGCCGCTATCTGGATCAGTTTTCCTTCCTTCTGAAGTAGATATTTTTGAAGTCCTATGGTGGTTATTTTATAGTAGTTTTCCAGCTGTATAAGGCCTCTACCACCATCTATACGTTGTATATATAGCCTTTCTATGTCAGATTTTGGGTGATGCATCCTAGATCCTGTCATTATTTTTCTTGTTTTCCTATCTATTTTGGTCAGTTCATTTCGTGTCCAGTTAAGGATATTGTAGCTGTAACTTATAACTGGGACAGCTAAAGTGTTGATACCTATTATCTTGTTTTTAGCATTGAGCTCTGTGTTTAGTATTGATCTAACTCGTCTATAATATTCTTTTTTTATTTTCTCTTTCATTTGTGTGTGTTGTGTCTTATCTAGTTCATGGATTCCTAAGTATTTGTAAGTTTGGCTTTGGTCTAATTCTTTTATTTCATTGGTTTTATCTAGTGTGATGTTGTTACTCTTAACTAGTTTTCCTCTTTTCATGGTTACTTTGGCGCATTTTTCTAATCCAAATTTCATATCTATTCTTTGGTAAATCCATGAACTGTCTTTAATAGTGTTTCCAGCTGTTTGTCATTTGCAGCGTATAGTTTTAGGTCATCCATATATAAAAGGTGGCTGATCGTTTTGCCGTAACATTTATATCCGCATCCAGTTCTATTTAGCATATCAGATAGAGGTGACAGTGCCAAGCAGAAAATGAGTGGAGAGAGCGTGTCTCCCTGGAATATTCCTCTTCTAATGGGGATGTCTTTGGTTTTCATGAGTCCCTCTTTTGTTTGGAGGTGTAGGACTGTTTGCCATTTATTCATAGAGTGCTCTATGAATTTTATGATTGTTGGTGCTACTTTGTTAATGGCTAGTGTTTCGAGGATCCATGTGTGGGGGATGCTATCAAACGCCTTTTTGTAGTCAATCCAGGCCATACTGAGGCCTTTCTTCTTTCTGTGGCTGTCTTCAGTTATGGCTTTATTAATCATTAGTTGATCTTTACAGCCATATGAGCCTTTGCGGCATCCTTTCTGCTCTTCTGGGAACAGTTTGTTTTGGTCCAGGTGCTTGTTCAGCCTTTGTGATATCACTGCAGTAAATGCCTTGAACATAGTAGGGAGGCAGGTTATTGGTCAGTAGTTTTCTGGTTTTTCTGTTTCATTTGATTTGGGAATTAAGATGGTTTTCCCCTTTGTGAGCCATTCGGGCATTGTCTCTGGCTCTGCTAGTACGTTGTTAAAGTTTTCAGCCAGCTTTTTGTGCATTCCTGTTAGATATTTCAACCAGAAGTTGGGGATCTTGTCATGCAAATCTGGATTCGACTGCAGCTTTTGAGGTGTACAAAACTCAACGAGACCGAGCCGTGAAAATTGAAAAGAAAGAACGCTTCAGTTATGAATACAAAATCGCGGCAAATGCCAGTAGCAATCCAAAAACCTTCTTTGCCCATGTCCAGCGGAATTCCCGCTTGAACAACCAGATTGCAACGTTGGTAGACTCAACAGGTGTATCGATTGAGGACCCTTATCAACAGAGTCAATTATTTGCCGAGGCTTTTTCAACTATTTTCAAACAAGATGATGGTCGTGAACCCCCTCCATTTGATAGATCCGTACCTCCAATGCTTCGATTGATCATCACGCGGGACCAAGTCAAACGTGTTATTCAAGGCCTCGATGTCAACAAGGGTCACGGCCCTGACGGCATACACCCACGGGTTATCAAAGGGTTGGCTCCGGTCATCTGCGAGCCCTTAACACGACTATTCAATATGTCATTGGCGACGGGTGTTATACCTGCAGACTAGAGAACAGCGATAATCTGCCCAATTTTCAAGAAAGGGAGACGCGAAGACCAGCTTAACTACCGACCGGTTTCCCTTACATCAATAATCAGCAAGATGTTCGAAACCATCCTTAAGAAAAGTATGATGCTCCACCTCCTAAACACAGCCTCGATCACTGATTCCCAACACGGCTTCGTGCAGAAGAGATCATGCTTGACCAACTTACTAGTAATGGAAGATTTGGTGACGCGCATCCTCGATGATAGTGATGCTGTTGACATCGTCTTATTGGACTTTGCCAAAGCTTTTGACTCGGTAAACCACCGCCTACTACTTGTCAAGCTTCAAGCATATAGTTTCCATCCGGATATTGTACGATGGGTTGGTGCCTTCCTCTCAGATCGCTCCTTCCAAGATCAAGTTAATGGTTCGCGGTCCGACGTCTCCAGTGCGAGCAGTGGCGTGCCTCAAGGTTCAGTGCTTGGGCCCTTGTTGTTCTTAGTCTTCATAAATGACTTGCCGACGACCTCACGCAACACACCCTTCTATTTGCCGACGATATCAAACTGGTCGCTCCTCGCGGTAGTATAGAGGATCTTCGTCGATGCCTCCACCAAATTTGGAAGTGGTCTAACGATTGGGACCTGTGTCTGAACGTGTCAAAGTGCTGTCATCTGCCTGTCGGCTCTACTCCTGCAACTCAACTTGATTTCGAGCCGGGTCGTCTGCTGCTGGAGAGGACCGATCAGGTAAAGGACCTGGGTATCTTGGTGGATTCCTCCTTTTCGCCTTCGGCCTAGTGCGTCCATGCTGCCAACAAAGCGCGCGGAATTCTGTTTTTGATTCGACGGTCATTCGGAATGCTCACAGCAGCCATATTCCTGCCACTCTATGTCACACTGGTGAGACCCATATTGGAGTATGGGATTCAAGCCTCTTCTCCTTATCTCCTCAAAGACATACAGCACCTCGAAAGAGTCCAGAGGCTGGCTACCCGCATGGTTCATGGTCTCAAAAATTTGTCCTACGAAGAAAGGCTGAGGACGCTCGACCATTATTCTCTTGAAAAACGCCGCCGCCGTGGTGATCTCATTCTCGCCCACAACATCATAAGCGGGAAGTGTAACCTCTCGAAAGAGCTGTTCTTCACTCCTGCTCCGGAGCGTCGGCTGCGGGGTCATTCCGAAAAGCTCTACCTGCGACGATTTCATCTCAATCGAAGGAGAGGAGCTTTCTCCGTCCGGGTTGCGGATCCGTGGAACAAGCTGCCAGACGAGATGGTGAAGATGCCGACGACCGCTTTGTTCAAAGCCTCCCTGGACCTCAAGTGGCCTGAACTCTTTACATGAACACCACCCTGTACTTAACTCCATGTCCCCCTACATGGCGTTGCTATTTGCTTTTGAGCCAAATTAACTAACTAACTAACTAACTAACATGCCCAGGTGCCTTCCAGTTGCTTAGTCTTTGCAGTGTCTGGGTGACCTCTTCAGTTGTTATGGGGGGTCCAAAGTTGTTCAGATGCCGAGTTTGTTATTTTGATACTCCTGTTTTTTGGTGGTTCGTTCGCCGACCATATTTCTCTCCAGAATTCTCCCAATTCTTCTGCCGTTGGTGCTGCAGTGACTTCTATTTTATTTTTGCCCAGTTCTTGGTAGAACTTTTTAGGGTTGGAGTTTAACTTTTTGTTTTCTTCAAAGAAGCGTTGGCGTTTCTTGTACCGGCGGATCCTTTGGGCTTTGGCAAGGATATCTTGCTTCAGCTTTTCTTTTATTTCAGGCAAATCTTTCTCTGTGATGTTATATTTGCGGAGTATTTTTGTTCTCTTTTTGTTGCTCAGTAGCGTTGATTGTTTGCTGATTTCATTAAGAATCGACAGGTCTTTTCTAATTTTTTTTATTTTGCTTTGGATGTTATTTATCCACAGGGTTTGTTTGGGTGGTGGTACTCCTGTTTGGGCGGTTTTGGGTGAGTATCCAGCTTCTTTTGTGGCTGCAGTGGCTGCTGCGTCTATTAGGTTATGTGGCTGCAGTGGCTTATTATTATTATTATTATTATTATTATTATTATTATTATTATTATTATTATTTATTATTATTATTATTATTATTATTATTATTATTATTATTAATAATATTATTATTATTATATTATCATTATTATTATTATTATTATTATTATTAATATTATTATATATATATATATATATATAATATATATATATATATATATATATATATATATATATATACGAGCATAGGGCGTAGTGGTTAAGGAAGCGGGCTATAAATCCCAAGATTCCGAGTTCGATTTCTAGCAGTGACCTGAATAATGGTAATAATAATAATAATAATAATAATAATAATAACATCGGAAAATACCATAGGAATGTATGGTTCGAAATTCACCCAGGACACCTGATGAATACTGCAGAGTACATCAGACAAAACTTTGAGTTAACAGCAAACAAGATGAGGACGAATATCTGTCAAATGTTAATAATGTACATAATTACTCATTTATCAAATATAGAACTGTACACACACACACACATACACACAATTACGGACCAAATAATTCACGAAAAATATACAGTAGATAATAATAGAGTTAATGATATATTCGCAAATTATTTTGTCGTGAGTTATTTGCTCAGTATTGAAATTATTTTCACACTGGTGGTTACCATGATTCGGCGCAAAACGAATCAGTTGCAGCGCAAACTTCAACATTATGGGTTGCAGCTCTCTTTCATGGTAACGCGTGATGGTGTATCTGAGGCTATTATGCCAATAAAGAAACCGCTCCACATGAATCCAGATACTTGAATGCATGGAGAGAGATCGTCATTGCCCGTTTGCTTTTGAACAGTTGATTTCTGTAGTTATTATCAGTGTACTTCGCCGATTTAAATAAGAGTTTTGACTGTTATTTGCACAAGTAGACCTACGTAGTGTATCCTTTGAAACTTTTAATCCTTCATCCTCTACACACACACACACACCACACACACACACACATATATATATATATATATATATATATATATATATTATATATATATATATATTAATAGTTATCGCCAAGCTAATATGGCAGTCCATAAATATAGGACTAAAGAGGCCGTTGATTAGCTCCAAGAGGCCATCGCCTCTAGCTAGCTATATGACACACGAACATGTAATTATAATCTTCGAACAGGGGAGGTCAGCCACTCTCCTTCCTCAACAGGGATGTGCGAACATGTTTCAGGGTATTTGTCCTTTATAAATGCAGAGCAGCCTAACCCAACAGGCGTCGCTGCTGTACGTCTGTTCGAAGGATTATTTACCTAATTTCAGTGGAATACATCCATTGGTTTTCAAAAATAGCAATGCTATTATTTCTAAGTCTCTCTGAAGGAGACCATGGTAGCGGTACTGCATTTGGCTACTCTGCATTGATGAAGGGCAAATACCCTGAATCATGTCTGCACATGCCTGACTAGCAAGGGGAAGCGGCTGATCTCCCCTGTTCGAAGGTTATAATGGGCACAGGTTCCTGTGTCAGATAGCTAGCTACAGGCGATGACCTCTTGGAGCTAATCAACGGCAGCTTTAGTCCAAAATTAGTAGACTGCCATATTAGCTTGGCGATAACTGTTAATATCATGTACCGCTGCTGTAGTCTCCTTTAGAGAGAATTAGAAATAATAATAATAATAATAATAATAATAATAATAATAATAATAATAATATAATAATAATAATATATAATATATATATATATATATATAATATATATATATATATGTAAATAAGCAAAATTATAGATGTCACTAATATGACTAATCAGTACCAGTATGCTAGAAATAAGAGTCGAATGATCCCAATAGCCACGAAAGACACTATCAAATCACTGACAAAAGAAGCAAGCTTCCTGAAGTATCGAGGAGAACCAGATCATCAAACATTTGCATTTACTTTAATGTTCATCATCATCGATGATTTGGCTATTTCCGCTGCTGCCTCCTTCGTCAGCCAATACGACAGTGCATTTTGAGTTGTGTTGACCCTCAGTCACTTTAGTAACATCTATATTTCTGACTTTCGTTTGTAAAACTGCGCGTAAGCCACCCATATATATATTTATATATATATATATATATATATATATATATATTATATATATATATATGGGTGTGTGTGATTGTGTATAGAAGAATATATTAATAAAATGAATTCCAACCTTGTCTGATTTTCACGTTTTATTTACAATCTTATAATGATATAATATAATATAATATAATAAAATAAAATAATAGAATGTTAAATGTTCATTCTGATTGAACTAGTACTTTCATGCATTAAATTCTGCAATCTTCAGGTTCATGTAGTAGTGGTGACTGTCATGCTTCACAATTTTTGACTGTAGCGAGATGATTAAATATGTGCCTTAACTACAGCTGTGTAGGCTCCAGATTGCTAGGTTTTGCAAACTGTATTCTGACCAATCAGTGTGTAGTATCACTCAATTACTTAAGCTGATTGGTTTAGGCGTCACGCTTTGTTAAACATGTCAAGAGTCCTGTATCTTAACCCTGGTCGAGGCAGGTATTGTTGGGCTATTTTTAGAACTGTTGTAAATAGCCTTTGTTAGGGATTTTTATATTTTAATTGTCATCATCATCATTGTCAGCACCTTAATTATTGTTGCTAGTGGTGATGGTGGTGGAAATAGACATTTTAACCCTAAATAAGATAATTTTCCTGCTATCTTCCTCATGATCACCTTTAGTATTGTTGTTGTTGTTAGTGGCCATGGTCGTAGCAGTAGAAGTTGTACATCTGAGTATTATTATTATTATTATTGCTTATTTAGCTTGGGTTCGAATTTATCAATAAAATTCTTTTCTCTGATTTTCCTCTCGATTTCACTTGGGCTGTGTAATTTGTAGAATGGAAATATTATATATATTTTCCGACTAAATGTTGCTAGGTGGTTACTCAAAGGTATCTGACGGACCTCTGGGTCTCTAATCTGTTGTCGATGTACACGTGAGCGTTCTGATAGTGCATTTCCCGTCTGACCTACATATATTTCTTCACAATTTGGGCATTTGAGGCAGTAAATAAAATTTCTGCTTTTGCAGTTCATATTCGCGTTTGTGAATATTTTCCGGGTTTTTGTGTTTATATATTGGCCGGTATGTATGAATTGGCATGTGCCACACCGGCTATTATTGCATTTAGATACAGTGAATGTTTGGTCTTTGTTGCTGAGGTCAAATTTTGCCTTTGTTAGTAAGCTTTTCAAGTTTTTAGGCTGTCTTTTACTAAGTACCATTGCTCGATCCGTGATTATGTCTTTTAATTCATTAGTTTGAGCAATGATTGGTAGGTTTGCTTTGGCAATGTTGAAGATATTCTGGTGACATGGATTGTGTGTTACTATGAATGTTATGACTTCTTCTTGTTTTCATCTTCCTTGGGTTGTCCTAGGTTATTGTATGGGTATTTTTATAGCCCGCTGTATGCCATTTTCTATAAGTAGAGATGGTTATTTTTGTTTGAGCAAAAATTCTCTTAGTTCTGTTAGGCGTTTGTTCCTGATATTTGCATCTTCTATAATGGTACAAATTATTCTGGCTAGGCAGTATGGGATGTTGCGTTTTGTACGTGGTGGATGGCACGACTTAAAATTCAGGTATTGATGTGTGTCTGTGTGTTTATAGTATATATCTGTGGTGATGGTGGTGTCTTTTTTAATTACCATTATATCTAGGAATAGTAATTTGGTACTACTCATCTCCTTTGTAAATTGGAGAGATGGGTGTTGGTTGTTCAGGAGGATATTGAACTCTTCCAGAGTATTTAGAGATTCTGTCCAGATTATGAAGCAGTCGTCAAGGTATATCTTCCATGCCTTTTCAATATACTTTCTAAATCCAGTTCCATAGTTTACCTCCACCCCTTGGCAGGGTTGTTGTTCTAAGTATCCCATTACAGAGTTGGCGTAAACGGGAGCAAACCTCGTTCCCATCGCCGTGCCTCTAATTTGGATGTAATTCTTTCCATTGAAGAAAAATGTGTTGTTTTCTAGAATAAGTTTGATTGTGTCTAATATAAATGGCACTGTGAATCTGCTGGGAATCCCTTCTCTATGTTTTTCTAACCAGTATTTAATCGCCTTTATTCCTAAATCGTGTGGGATATTGGTGTAGAGTCTTACCACATCAAAACTTAATAAAACTGAATTTGTTTCTGTTGTTTTGGGAATATGGGACAGGAAGTCGATGTCATCCCTGATGAAACTGGGTATGTAAGTACATAGTGGTTTCAAAACAATGTCAGTAAAATTGCCTAGACGGTGGGTAGGGCATGCTGGACCAGCTATAATATGTCTAAGTTTTAGGTCTTTTGGACGTAGTAATTTTATGTACTCACTTTCTTGTTCTTTTACTGCCTGTTGAATATCTTTTGATTTATGTATTTTCGGTAAGCCGTAGAAGTTGCTGGGTTTTGGTTCGAAATTGGTGATGTAGTCTCTTTCATTATCGGTAAGTGAGTTGTAGTGTTTTGAGATCAGGTTGTTGATCTTTTTCATGATGTGGTTGTCTATATTTGAGGGTATTTCACAATAGAAGGTTGTGTCCTTCAGTTGGTCCTCAACCAAATCCTTATAGTATTCGGAATCCATAATAACAATTGCACCACCTTTATCTGCTTGTTTAATTATTATTGTTTGATCGTTTTCTATACGTTTACATGCAGATATCTCTGATTGTTAATGTTTGGTCTAACATTTGTATTGCGTCTAAGGGGAAATTTAGACAGGATATCAATGTATTGGTCAAGGTAGTTATTTCTTCCTTTTGGTGGGGTGAAATTTGATTTATTCCTTACTAGGGATTCATCAATCTCATTACTTTTGTTAGCGAAGAATTCTACAAGTCGTAATTTTCGACAGAATTTTTGGATATCCTCTTTTAATTCTTGGTGGCTGGCTGTTGGTGTAGGTGTGACTTTCAGTCCTTTTGACAGAAGTTGGATTTCATCATTGTCAAGATCTGTTTTTGATAAATGAATTATTTTAGGATCTATACGTTCAGATGTTTTGGGTATGTTTCCTCTTAGATTTTTTCTTTCTCCTGTGTTTGTTGTCCTGATATAAAAAAAATGGATTTTTTTTCTGTTTTTGATTTATATTCCTGTTGATGTTTGCTTGATGAATTTTACGTTTTGGTTGTGGTATTTTACTTGGTTTCGTTATGTTTTCTGTCTTGGTTTGGTATTATATATATAATTTTTCAATTTCTTGTTAGTATTGTTTTTAACCACCTGGGGAAATGATCTGGGTTTACTTTCAGATCTAGATCGGTTTTTTGTCCAGTTTCTTGTGGGTAATCTCTGTTGAAAATGATCTGTTATTTCTACTGCTAATGGTCTGATCAAAAGAATATCTATTGTGTTTGTGCTTTTTGTTCATGTTATGTGCATTAGGGTGTTTGCATACTAAAAGGGAAAAGTTCTTACCGTAGTTCGTCTTCGATTCGTGGTGAAACGGGTGTCGAGAAATAATTGTTTCCGCTGCCAAAACTTTCTTGATCTGCTTTCTTCTTTTGAGATAACTCTGGTCCATAGTTCACGCATTTTCCTGCTACATTGCCGGTCGTTAGTTTGGATATTTCGTCTCTTATTTGATCATCGATAGCTTCGTATTTGGCTTTGTAGCGGGATTGTTTAGACTTGTTGGTCCTGAATTTTATCAAACTAAGGTCCCATCGAAGTTTTGTTTCTTCCTCTGGTTCTCCTGCAATTTCATTAATTAGGTACTTCCGAGGAAGTATGGGTGCCGCTAAAGATATACATTCCGAATGTATTTCAGCATATTTTCGCATTTATATGCCTTCCGGAAGTTTTGTTTTCTTATGTTAAAGGGTTTTTTCCATGTCTTCCGTATCTCTTCTCTTTTTCGGTGTGCCTCTTTTTCCAGATTTCTTTCGTTTATTTCTGACATCAAAGGAGGTTGTGGTAGGCTTTCTCTTGTAGATTTTATAATTGTTGGTATCATTTCAGCTAAATTTTTAATTTCAGAGTTTATATATTCATTTTCAAGTTTTACGTCTGAAGACTGTTTTTCGATTTCCTTTAAAATAGAGGATTGTGTGTCAATCATCGTGATAAGTGTTGATAATTTCGATGACATTTCAATCAGAATTCTTTCTGATTCTGTTAATTTTGTTTGTTGCTTTCCAGACATGTTGGCATATACACAATAGGAATATAGATATATATATATGGGTGTGTGTGATTGTGTATAGAAGAATATGTTAATAAAAGGAATTCCAACCTTGTCTGATTTTCACGTTTTATTTACAATCTTATAATGATATAATATAATAAAATAAAATAATAGAATGTTAAATGTTCATTCTGATCGAACTAGTACTTTCATGCATTAAATTCTGCAATCTTCAGGTTCATGTAGTAGTGGTAACTGTCATGCTTCACAATTTTTGACTGTAGCGAGATGATTAAATATGTGCCTTAAATACAGCTGTGTAGGCTCCAGATTGCTAGGTTTTGCAAACTGTATTCCGACCGATCAGTGTGTAGTATCACTCAATTACTTAAACTGATTGGTTGGTTGAGCTGATTGGTTTAGCGTCACGCTTTGTTGAACATGTCAAGAGTCCTGTATCTTAACCCTGGCCGAGGCAGCAATTGTTGGGCTATTTTGGGGACTCTTGTTGGGACTCTTGACCTATTCAATAAAGCGTGACGCCTAAACCAATCGGCTCAACCAACCAATCAGCTTACGTAATTGAGTGATACTACACACTGATTGGTCAGAATACAGTTTGCAAAACCTAGCAATCTGGAGCCTACACAGCTGTAGTTAAGGCACAGATTTAATCATCTCGCAATAGTAAAAAATTGTGAAGCATGACTGAACTACTACATGAACCTGAAGATTGCAGAATTTAATGCATGAAAGTACTAGTTCAATCAGAATGAACATTTAACATTCTATTATTTTATTTTATTATATTATATTATATTATATTATATCATTATAAGATTGTAATAAAACGTGAAAATCAGACGTGGTTGGAATTCCTTTTATTAATATATATATATATATATATATATATATATATATAGTCGAAGCAATCGACACCCAGGACTTATTTTTTGTGAGCCTAATAATTATTCTATCAGCCACTCTTGCCGAAACGCTAAGTTACGGGGACATAAAGACAGCAACATCAGTTTTTAAGCGTTGGTGGTGTGACAAACACAAACACAAAGACTCACATATACATACATACATACATACCTACCTACATACATACATATATATATACACATACCACCACAGCACCACACCACAACACCACCACACTACCACACCACACAGTACCATACCACACTACATTACGTCACCCCGCACACACTAGCACTCACTACTTCCCAGCACCCAGACCAGAGCACACACTAGCACTGACCACTTCCCAGCACCCTTCCACATGCACATACAGGTTTTCGCGTACACACGCACGTGTAACTTCGGATCACCGCTACTATATTATCTCCCCTCATTCCTAGCCTTCTTGTTTGAACCCTCTGTCCGGCATTCTTCATGATAGATCGCTAATCACTAAAACTTTTTTATTTCTTCTCTCCCTGTTTATTTCTGTGTTCCTTTCTGTTGTAAAGCTTACCCTCGAAACGTAAAATACTTTCTCACTTCCCTAGTGTTAAACTAATAGAACTGTTTGTTGTTATATGTGTATATATATATATATTATATATATATATATATATATATACGATGTGTTTCTTTCAGTTTCCCTCAAACCAAATCGACTCACATGGCTTTGTGGGCCTGAGACTGTAGTGGAAGACACTTGTCTAAGCTGCCACGCAGTGCGATTGAACTCGGAACCATTTAGTTAGTAACCAAACATCTCACCAGGGAGCCCCGCCTGAACCCATATCTATATCTATATCTATCTATCTATCTATCTATCTAACTATCTATCTATCTATCTATCTATCTATCTATCTATCTATCTATCTATCTATCTATCTATCTATCTATCTATCTATCTATCTATCTATCTAGATACCTATATATATATATATGCTAGCAATAATATTAACACCAATCATAACAATGAAAACTCCGTCTTAGTCTCGGAGGTAATCCCTAACAGATTAAAGTTCTTATCCAGCAATTCCAAAATTAGAAATTCCATTTACCAGTGCAAAATGTCTTCTACATTGGGGCAACTAGTTCTAAATTGGCCCACAGGATCTCCAATCATTATTCAACTTTCCGAGATAAGAGGTAACAACACAGCACAGGACTAAGTAAATTAGTTTGGCGTCTTAAGGACAGCAATACAACTTTCAGGCTGGAATGGTCCATATTGTCGGTATCCTTTCCGTTTGATAAGGGCAGAAAATTTTGTGGCGTCTGTAATTCCGAACTTGTCTATATATTGTTCGCCAAAGTCCCTTTAATAAATACAATGGTCGAGAAATCCTTTAGGTACATGCAATGGCAAAAACACACCTTTCACTCATATGAATAATGATTAATATAGATAACCTCCTTGAATTTTAATAATATAATCCCATGTATATATCACCCCCATAGTCAATTTTAATACTCTTAAAGGACTACTACCCAATCCATTGAGGTATGTTTTACCTTTGTCTCTCTACCTCCCCTCCTCTCTCTCTCTCTCTTTCCCTCTCTCTATCGTAAGCACAATCAAACACACAGACACAAACCTGTCACTTCACCACTGTCTGTTTTTGGCATCTACCGAACCAGACACAAAATAACGCACACACATACACGCACATAGACATTAATGCAGTTATATACATACACACACATAGGCACTCATTCACAAAAGAAAACAACAAAATCACTATTCATATGACCTGCACCCTATCATCTTCCTATTCTTAGGCCTACCTTCTCCAACCTTGTTTGAACCCTTGAACCTTCTAGAATCTTCTACATTCAACCATTTTTGATGTCACTGCTCATAACGGAATATTTTAAGGAAACACTCATTATCGATATGGGCTCCGTGTGGGCAGTCATCTAAAAGTTTCTGTGCATCTTGATGCTGACATGAGTTCCTTGTTTTTCCCGATGAGAAGGCGGCATAATGCACCCCTTATTCCTTCGAAATTAGGAATATGCAGCCTTCGAAACATATGTCGAAAATAAAGGAATTTTGTTAATTCGTCGTTCAACTCCATTCTTTCATTTATATATATATATATATATATATATATATATATATATATATATATATATATAAATATTAATTACATGTATGTGTGTAAATGTTTATTGAATAGAACATTGGAGAAAGAAGAAAGGAAGTAGAAGAAAAGGATGAAAGTAAAGGGTACAAAAGGATGTTCTATTTCGACGAACGTTTTCCATTGTTAAAATTTCAGTTGAAGCTGAATTTTTTGAAAAGCAAAGATAAAGAGAGTTTCAATGCGGGGAAAATTCAGTTATTGCTAAGACCTGTCAGAAAAAGAGAAACAAACCCAAATATAATGAAATTGTGAAGAAAAGAAAAATACAATTTTAGAGAAACCCTAAAATATATGAAGCATTGCAAGCGTATGACGAAAACTACTAGAAGTTTTATCGAGGAAGAAAATTTGTTGAACTAATAGATATATTAATAATAGTAACATGATAATATTGACAACATAATTAGAGAAAGTAATTGAGCGTTTACATAAGCATAACATGCTACAATATGTAATTGAAAATGTACCCGAGCGCAATTAAAAATGAGTTTTTGTTAAAATGTAAGATCTGGATAAAATAGGATTAAGCACTAATACAATATCATGGATAAAAAAGAACTGTTGAATATTTATTAAATTTACATCATGTCATGTAATCTAATTTATAAATAGCTGTATTAAAGTTATAAGTAATTTAGAACAAAATTACGGTTTCAATTTTTGGCACAAGGACACAATTTTAGGGATTGGGGAATAGTCGATTACATTGACCCCAGTGCTCAGCTGTTCCATATTTTATCGATCTCGAAGAATGTGTAATTAGAACGTAAAGGCGGACAAAATACCTTTAACGATCTTGCCCCGAGTGCTAACGATTCTGCCAGCTGCACGCCTTACAAAAGACAAAACAAAAAAAATCTAATGAAGAACATTGAGGAAAATAAGCAACTAAATACAGAAAATCTAATATTTCAAATATAAGTCATTAAATATATGGAGAATTACTTAATTTATTTAATTACTTAAATAAACAGAATTACTTAAATGTATTGCAAACTGAAAGACTACTAAATCTTATAGTTTCTAAGCGTACGAATAGATGCGCGGAAAATTTCAGGGAGAAAGTTAATTTCAATACAAATTTTTGCACATGAATAGAGAAAACCAATTTAAATAATTATTAATTACACTGATTGACATATGTATACTTCCGTCAAGTTAAAAGAAAATATTCCATTATTTATATTGGCAATATGTTCAATATTATTCTGGATACTATTAAATATATATATCTTATATCAAAGATCGTTTTCGTTTATGTGTACATCTTTCGTTTATATGTATATCTTTTATATATCTTCGTATATTCAAGATTTGTTACCTTAAGCTACACATTCCTTTCATCTTTTACTAAAATTTCCTTTTACGTTTGCCTTCTTTTATATGGCACCATTTTCTATTTCTCCCACTCCATTTTACAGTATGCAATTTCATTTTCTATGTTATTTTACACGCTCTACATAGTTTTCTACGTATGATTAGCAATTAATTTCTGCTACACATGAAGTTTTATTCGTCAAAACCATAAGTCTAAAGAAAACATATCTTCCAGCTCTCATTTTTCTATCCTTCTGTGTTTTTGCACAGACATACACACAAACATACCGAAGGTGGGTATACGCAATATATACCCAGAAAGAAAAAAAATTCAGCTCTCATTAATTGTGACTGACGGTGCAGTGTGGAACCTACATTGCTAGTAAAAAGCGTAAAAAAACCATTGGAACTGTGCTTCCTTGCGGCTTAGGGTTTTAAAATCTCAACTCTAGCAAAGTAGATGCTACCGTGCAACGTCAGACACAAGTAATGACAACTGAATTACACACACACGCACACACACATATATATATATATATATATATACACATATATGTAAATACACACACACACACACATATATATATATATGTAGTTGAAATTTACAGAAAATAACAGACGATGGCAGATGTATAAACAAGTAGGTGTATTAGTCTGACGCTCGGGAAAGCGAGGGAATCTTTAACGTTTCGAACCTACGCTTTTCAACAGAATGTAACACGAAGTAATAAACAGAGATTTAGCGAAAAATCATGGTGACTAGTTTGAAAACGGTAGTCTGACAGGGAAGCTAGAAATAAAGGGAGATAATAAAGTACTGGTGATCCCAAAATGAAGATACGTGTACGTGTGATGGTGTGTGGTGTGGGCGCAGGAACGTGGTTAGAGCTAGTGTGTGTAGAGGGGTGTAGGGTGCTGGATGTGGTGTGGTGGTGTAGCGGTGTGCAGTGTGGGTTTGTGAGAATGTGACTTTGGGGTGACGCTGTGTAGTGTGTGGTGAGGATGTAGGGTGGCGATGTGGGGTAGGGATGGGTGCATGGGAGTGAAATATATATGGGTGGGTATGTGAGAGTGGGATGTGTGGGGTGGAGTGTGGATAGAGGGGGTGTCAAAGAAGAGAGAAGGTGGGTGGGAGTGAAGACAGGAAGTAGGTGTCAGGTTTAGAGAGGAGAGGAGAGGTAGGTAGAGTGAAGAGGGGAGAGGAAGGGAGTCAAAGGAATAGAGGAGGGTTGTTGAGCCCATATGGTGAAAAAGAGCGAAGAAAGAAGATTAATTCCTGTTCACAGCGAGGGTGGGTGTCCGGATGATTCCTGTGCAAAGACAATTTGAACACAGACAGGTGTTTTAATGAACGACCAGTAGAGCAGAAATGGCGTGAGACAGGTGTGCCATTGCCGCGTATAATGTCTCGGAGGTGCTCCGTGAATCGGTCAACCAAGCGGCGTTCCGTTCTACCGATGTACAGAGAAGGGCAGAAAGAGCAGGAAATGCAGTAAATAACGTTGCTAGAAGTGCTGGTAAAGGAGTCTGTGATATGATAGGGACGATGATGGGTACCTGTGAGGATGGTGATGTTGGACAGGTAGGGGCAAGTGCGGCAGCCTGGGTGGGGGCAGGAGAACGAACTAGGTTGGCAGGTGTGGTTAGGGAAGAAACTGTGGACCAGAAGGTCACGTAGATTGTGGACACGTTTAAAGGAGAAACGGGGTAGGTTGGAGAAGATTAGTGACGTGGAGCTCTCGGATTGGAGTCACCGGAATGTTCGGAGAATGGGGTGTTGAGGAGTGTAGATGAGGCGAACAGAAATCGGGCAACGCGGAGGGTGCGTGGAGAGAGAGCAGAGACACGGTGCTCTATCATGGGCTGTAAGGGGATATCTACGAAGGATGAAGTGGTAAAACATGAGTTGAGATTTAGTCTCAAAGTCATGGTTGTCACTGCAGAGCTTGAGCAGTTGGAGGAATTGGGAGTGGGAAATAGAGAGGTTGGTGTGGGTAGAGTGACAGAAGAAGAAGTTAAGGTTGAGTATAAATTGGTGTATTTGTAGTGGATGGAGGTAACGAGTACGCAGTTGTGTATGTCGACCGAAATGTTGAGGAAGGCGACGGAAGTGTTGAAAATGTATATATATCTGTATATGTATATGTAATAATAATAATAATTTGAATATAAACCCCCACATGGCCAATGTTGGAAAGCTACTGAAAGTGTATGTAGTACAAAATCCAGGGCTTTGTTAAAAATAAAGGATCCATTAAAAAAGAAAAAGGAACTGGGAGCCTAATTGTTGCAGCCTAGATCAAGCGATAAAAGCAAACAACTTGAAAAAATACATATGGAGAGAATGTGTGAGAAAAATGTAAAGCCTGTGTAACTTGGAGTGAGACAGTGGTGCACACTGTGACAGAATGCCCCAATTTGGCACAGGGACAATATTAAAAATAGAGGCAGGTCCAGGTCGTAAATGTTTTAGACTGGAAACCGTACCAGAAACGAGTATTTGAAGTTGGAAAACATGGTAAAAGCACCTAGTCGAAAGAGTACTGGATTTGGAGAAATGTATGATTTCGTGGGACTCCAATATTCAAATGGACAAGAAGGTAGAATATAATTGAAACTTGTTTGGCATCAAGCTATCATGCCGGTTTGATTCCAAGATCGTAAAGAAAGAGGAAGTAAACAAAAAATCCCCAATCTGCTAAAATTTGAAGACGAAGAATTTGGAGCGTGAGGACAGTAAAAGTCGTGCCTATAATAATTGGTGCGTTGGGAACAGTATGGAAAGATACAGACAAATGGCTGATGGGGATTGAAATAGAATGACCGGAAGATCTCTTATAGAAAGTGTGTCGCTTAGGGACAACAAGGATTATCAGGAGGGTTTTCTAAGCACTTGAAAGACAGCTGAAAATTTGTTGGATAGCATTTTATCCATTAAGGTTAGAGGGAGTATCCCGCTGCCCCTTAAATCCTACCAGGAATAAGACCGAACCTAGGCCAAACCAAAATAATAATGATGATAATTTCTTTCACTAGCTATAGGGATGAGGTCATGGATGAGGAAGACATCACACAGAACCGAAAACAATTTACATAAATAACGGGTAGAAGGAAATGGAAAATACTGTGAAAAGCCCTAAAAATACTCATGGTAAACAGAGTATGTTGTATCACGAATTGGGCAGTCTTCCTGATACAAGAGAAACTCCAAGGCCAAGCATGGAGTATCAGAACCTCAAGATTACCTGACCACTAAAAGTTACGAGCCCTCTCACCTGCGCTCCATCGACAGGTACATACTTAGAGCTGGGCCATTCACTCTAACCTTTTCTGCCAGTCACCCATCTTTTCACAAAGTTACTGGAAGGTAGCACTTCTATATCCACCCTCACTTTCCTTTCCAATTGGAATTTAAGGAAGTTGATGAGAGCTTGATCGATGAGAACTTGATCTTTCAGCTACTCCAGCAGACAATCACTTTGGCCATAACCACTAGACAGAGGGACACCGCCTGTCCTGCCATGTTAAATGTGGGCGGTGAGGCTATTCTCACAATGAATTCAGCTAACAGTTGGATTCGTCCCACACGGGATAATGTCTGTTTGATATAACTCTACAAGTCAGCAATACTCAGACGCTGCATTAGTGCATGTAGAATGGTTTCGTTTCTTTGCACCCTTATTTTTAGGGGACGGCATATTTCGTTTTTTCTATGACCTACCACAGCTGCATGGGATAGAGTACACACAGTCTTTGCTCATATTCTCTTCTATTGGTGGTTTTACTCGAAGGAGATATTTGCGAAGTGTTGTATTGCTCTTGAATAGTGCCCTGATGTCATATGGGTCTCATATCTTTTGTATCTTTTGGGAGATGAAGGCTGCAGAGTGTATGAGCGGAGACGTTGTGTTACAAAACAAACAAGATGGGGACAAATATCCGTCAAATGGAAATAATGTAAATAATGTGACACTTGTTTTCTGGCAATTCCAAGCAATACTGGTTTTTGTAGGTGTTCTGCCTTCACACTCGCACCAAACTTTTCCAGCCATTTTGTTACTTGAGTGCTGATACTTCTTAGTGCACCAATTACTCTTGGTATCACGTCTACTCTCGTCATTAACCAACAACCTTTGTATTTCCCGCTTCAAATCGTCATAGTTCTTCCTTTTTTATTCTTCTGTCACTTTGATCCTGTATCATATATTATCATATATGTTCTTTCTTTTTTTATTTATCACAACAATATCTGGTTTCCGATATCTAGTCAGTGATCGCACTGGATCATTGCGTCCCACAGCGTTTTGCAAATCTCATTTTCGGTGACTCCTGGATTTTCGGCATACCACGTCTTTGCTCATAGTAGGTTGTGGTTTCCACAGAAATCCTAATGGATTATTCTTACGATATTGTGTTTTCTATACGCAGTGTGCCCATTTCGAGCATTCGCTAACGATGGGCCATACCGTTCAACCCTTCTCATGACATTCTGCATTTGTCGCTATCTGTAGTTTTGTCTATTCTGCAGTTCATATAGTTGGTCCTTAACGCTTGTTCCTGAGCTGCGCATATGAGTGCTTTTCTCTCTATCATCAGGTCACTCGTCCTTATGCATAACCACCGGTCCTGTATATCTGTCTTCGCGTTCACATCTCTTGCAAACTAACCGTACCTTTTTCTTTGCTACCATGCACTTTGTTTTTGTTCACCTGTTTAAATTTTTCTTCAGTTACACAATTTTCAGTGTTGATGTTGCCGGTCTTCTTCGTGTGTTTCAACAATGGCTTCACGGCGGTAACTCAGTAAACCTCTCTCATCCTTTCGTCTGGACAAGTACAGCCTATCGGTTTCACATTTAAGGTGGAACGCTCCGTGTACTGTTAACATTTTTCTGGTCTTGTTATCCATTTTCTTCATTTCTCTCTTTGGCCATTTTCTTCACTTCCCTCTTTGGCCATTTTCTTCACTTCCCTATTTGGCTCCATACCGATGTGGTGCTATCGCGCACGTATTAACCGCTTGGATTTTATTCCATCCAGTCAATTTTGAGCGCAGCAAAGACCTCAGCCTTCGGAAATACTGCATCCTCAGTTGCTCTATCATTTCCTTTTCCATTATCTCGTTGAACTCTTGTACATCGAGGCATTTGTATCCTTCCATTTCAGTTTGTTTAATCAGAACTCTTTTCGGTAATTCTATCCCTATTAGGGACTGCACATTACCCCATGTTATGTGGATTATTCTATATTTCTTGAGTCAAAATTTCATTTTAATATCAGTAATAAAATAGTGGACCGTGTCCACCAAGGAACTTGCTTGTGTCTCATCTTGCCCATATATTTTCAAATCATCCATGAAATGTAGGTGGTTGATTATTTTGCATCTTTCCTTTAGCTGGTATCATGAAGAGAACAAAGTGCAACGGAGATAAGCTATCACCCAAGAAAATCCCTCTTTTTACACCCAGGGTGCCCAAGCTTTTTCCGTAAGATGTCAGTTCAGTTTTCCATCCCACCATACTTCTTTTTAGGAAACATGTTATATTCCTCACAATTCCAAACAGATCTAAGCATTCGACGTCCACAAATGAGGAATCATATCATAAGCTTTGCAATAGTCAATCCAGACCATTGCCAGATTTGTTCTCCTTTGTTTACAATCTTGCATTATCATTTTGTCTATCGATAGTTGGTCTCCTCCTACAGCCTTTTTCGTTCCAGCAATATTATATCCTTCTCATCAAGGAATTTATGCAGTTCTTCTGCAATTCCTCCTTACAGTAACTTCAACATTAATGGTAGGTAGGAAATCGGCCTGTAACTATCAGGCACAACACCGTTCGTCCTTTTATCAACCAGCCCAGGAATTCTTCTTCCCCATTGAACAATGCAGTAAGTTGCTCTACGATCAATTTATGTCAACTACTGAACTTTATTATCCAAATTCACTGTACACCATCAGGTCCGGCTGCTTTCCAGTTTCTTATCCATATTTTTGATAGTGTCTGGTGTGAAGTGGATAGTAGCTATATCCACTGAGGATACAATTATTATCATTATTATTGTTGTTTTTGTTGTTCTTGTTCTTGTTAAGACAATTGAGTACCAGTAAAACATAGGCGCTGATATAATTAATTTGTTTATATTCCTTCTAAAATCCTGTTTATACCGCGAAATAAAGGCTTCTATATCTCAACAAAAGCTGGAAAATAAGAACCACTCTACATATCTCAAAACTTTTAGGCATGAGTATATTTCCCATAAACTTGAAGAGGATGACTACATCAACGTGTAACCTCATGAACTTTACATTACATCAAAACTCGAAGGCCATGCTTTTCAATCAAAATGTAGAAGATATCCAAAGTACCTAACAAAAAACAAAAAGATAGACAATGAACATTTTAAACTTTCAAGTTGTAACAACAAATGCGATTGATGTCACTCTTCTGTGGAGGAAATAAAACAAAGAATCGGCAGATGTCTCAAAATATCTATTCAGCATTTTGGATATCTGCAATTTGGATGTGAATATAAAGGTTGCTTTGAAAGTAGAATTCAAGTAAACATGAAAGCTTACACTGTCATTTGCGATACACAAGACATTTAGCATCAGCAGCTTGGCTCCAGCATTGTCTCCAAAGTCAAATCAAATTGAAACAAATTGCTATGCAAGCTAATTGTGATGTGGCGTACACCACTGAAATATGTATTTACCTGATCTAAACTGCTTAAAAGAAAGGTACAGATCCCTGGCTTTAGTTTGTGAGAATACCACGAAAAGCTTGAAGTGTTGTGTTTATTTATCAACTATACAGTCGCTCTTATAAATGTTTCTATAGATACTGTCCTCCATAAGTCACTAGAAAATCTGATGAAAAGGAATTACTTCTTTCTCTGTGCGTATCGTTTGTTGGAGTAATGAGGGCTCCGTTTTTAAGCCAAGCCAGATAAACATTCACATATGTCAAATCGTTAAGACTGATTACCATATGCAGGGCAAATGTCAGGTAGAAAAGTTTTGACAACATTTATTCTTTGTTTTACGAATGTTAGTGTTTCGAGTATCTAGAAACTACTTTGGAAATTCCTTTTTTAACAAAACTATCCACTGTACGAACACGTAGATTGTTTATTAAAATCATTGATTTCATACGCTTTGCGAGGTATTATCTTTTCGTGTCGCCTCCGAAATATATGCTATTGTGCCATCATCAAAAACTGGAAGGATTTCTTTTCAGTTACCAACGAATAGTACATTAAGACTAAAGAACGGCTTTCCATAGCTTTAAACATCATACAAAATCCAATAAAAGCATACGAAGACAAGCTTATATCCTATGTTAACATCTTGCTAAATCAGTTACCTTGGTTATCTCTATTTGTATAGATGCGAATTGAGATGGTAGTGTGACGGAAAAGTATCTCTCACTTGAAATCAAAATATAAAATGTGTTTTTTTTTAACGAAGAATACAGCTGTAACGCATACTCTGTTATATATTTTCGTCTTTTATCAGATAAGACTTGATCCACTCTCTTGTCTTCTCTATATCGCTGATTTTAATTCTAAATATAAGCATTTTAGGAGTGAAGTGAATCCCAATTTAAAGGAGGAAGGGCGACCAGTTGACTTTGGTTTACGCTATCGGTATCATCTTCCACGTCATTATACTGATAAATTTTGTCAACGCGTGTCATGATTTTTACATGTTTTTCGGCTATGCTCCTATGTATTCCTGGTCAGCTACAACATACCACCATACGAATTTACTGCTCTTCAGAAGCATGCTAAGTCACCTGACCGAAAAATAAAAGAAACAATGGGAAAATATTTATTGCAGTTTATTGTTTTCAGCCTTATGATAAATTCATCATCATGTCAAGCAAACCAGTACCTAACCGTATTTCATGTTATGTCTGTTGAAGCTGAGATTCAAACGTTTAGTTAAGTTGTATGGACTTGTTATTCATAGATTCAATTTCCCTTCTTTTTATTTTCTTCATCCTTCTGTTTTTACTGCCAGCTCTTCTATTTAGGTTATATAGCTTTTGCAACATCTAAAAGCTGTAAACAAATGATTCCTGTAGCAGCAATAATGAGAAACAATATTTTAAAGATTGTGCAACAAGCAGTAGCAATATCATGTAGAAGAAAAACAAACAAGGAAAAAACGAAGTAATAAATTTCCATAATGAACTTTACTTGTATGACTGAATAATTTTGTAATATAATCTACGCCGCAAGAGTAATAAAAAACAACATATATGAAATATATAATCAGATCGTGTTCTAACAATTCAAAGTTTTCAAAAAGTAGCGCATGCCTAGATATATCCACAATGTGGAAGAATTTCCAAGCGATCACGATGAAAAACTTTATATAACTTTTATTAGTTTCATATTTTAGCAGAAGGGAATGGCGAAAGTCGATCACATCGACCTCTAATGATTAATCAGTACTTAATTTAGGGAACCCGGAAGAATGATAAGCAGTTTCAACCTCGGCGGAATTTGAACTCAGAACATAAATATGGACGGAATGCTGCTAAGCATTTCACAAGCATACTTACGATTCTGCCAGCCCGTTGCCTTATATATAATACTAATTAACAAATAATTTGCTTAGAACCTCATGAAGTGTTGTAAATCGTTGATGAATACGAGCAAAGTTTTGTGCAAATTTTGTGCAAATTTACATTTGTGCAAATTTACACAATTGCGGGTGCTTTAAATACATTATTAAAAAATTGAGAATCAAATTTATACTCTTATTAATATTTTGGCCGAATTTGTACTGTTCTTGAAGTATTTTATGATTTGCTCTTCCATAATACGAAATTAGTTTGATTTACAATAAATGGCAGAAATGCTATCCAACCATTTAAAATTATTTCTACATACAATTATCTTCATTGTTTGAAATTATGGTAGCAAGATGGTTATTATTATAATTGATATCATTTATTAAGTGAAAAATGTCGATGCTGTCAGTCGGTGTGTAAGAAACCACAGTCAAATCATCTCATAATTATAACCTCGCAAACAGGTGAAAGACCTTTCCTCGAACACGAATAAAAATAACAAGAACACAAACAATATTCCCACCTCAAAATAGCACCTATAATAAATATATTACCAAGTGAAGAACAACGAAAATAGCGTAAGTATACCTCAACTAAATACAAAAACAGCACAAACATACAAAGAAAAGTAATTTTTAATTGCATGTGAAATATGTCCTTAATGAAGCTCCCTATTAAAGCATAATGACATGATTTTTTTGTCATATGCAATAATTTGCAGCATCTGACAAAGTGCAGGGCCTCCCAATAACGCTAATTATTAGCAATTATTAAAGAACGGACAACCGAAGCTTCAGTTATGTTAAACTTGCATCTGTGTTATTCATTAGTGCCTTAAACCACATATAAATGCTGATTTGTTTAGTTCTCAGATAGTTATAGTATCACGCACGGACGTGTTGTTAAGACATTTCGTGAAGAATCTCGTAATTATATTTCATTTTTATAATGGAATATAAGTTGTACACTTGTGCTGTCATTATCAGAGAATCGTTTAAATGCGGCGAGTTAGCAGAATCGCTAGCACGCCAGGCGAAATGCTTAGCAGTATTTTGTCTGTCTTCATG
>NC_043007.1:46400915-46515915 GCF_006345805.1 Octopus sinensis | reverse complement strand
CTTCGGCAAAATTTTCCATTTGTCTCTGGTATCTTGATAGATAATTATATTGCTGATGTTCAGTTTCATAATTTTTGCGGATACTGTCATTCGAAAAACTTGAATTGCTGAAGGAGTGTTCTTAACAAATTATTTTGAAGCTGAAGGTCAAGTTACCTGACATTTTTCCTAGGATTCATTCATAAGAAGGTTTAAAAGAAGTGGTCCACATCGCAGAGATTGCAGTCGTTATATTCAAATGAACTGAAAAGTGTTATAATGAATGGCATAATGGCGGATTTGATCGGGTGATACGAACTTCTTTCACAGATTTCTCGCCAAATTCTGTCACAAGGCATTGTGGTTGCAAATTTCTCTAACACAAAATTCTTCTTTTGCACACATACACACACGCACTCATATATATATATATGTCTACATATATATATATATATATATATATATATATATATATATATGTAGGGAGAGTTTAGGAAAAAAAACAAAAGACGAAGACAGGTGGTGTACAAAACCAACAGATGTATTAGTATTACGCTCAGGAATGGAAAAAGTCTTTTACGTTTCGAGCCTACTCTCTTCTACAGAAAGGGGCACAGACAAAAAAGGAGAGAAACAAGGAGAGAGAAAACAGGAGAGAAAAATGTGTGTAGTGGCTAACGATCAATAAGTGTAAGTACTGACCATATAGATCTTGACTTTTTCAAGAGCTATATGGTCAAGAAGGATTCAGCATGAGTAAAAGATCTGAAACAGTAAAACTGATGTATTGATGGTGTATGACCGTATAGCTATACATATATATTATTTTCTTCTATTCTTCCAGACATAAAGCTGTGTCCATGGTAGCTGCTATTAGTTTCATACTGTGAAAATACAATAAACTGACAAGCTTGTATACCATGCCCTGTGTTTTCAAGCAATCTATGAAACTCAAATATAGCCCATGGCCTGTCACTTTTGCAAAAGAACGAAAAAGGATAATGGTCTCTAGAAAAAAATCGATGAAGGATGCTGGGCTTTGAGAAAATACAAAATGACAAGAATGCAAAAAGTGGAACAAGACAAAAAAAAATCGAAAATAGAAAATCAAGTGATACGTCCTTTTGTTCGAATCAGAATTGGTATAATGTAATTGATTGAGGGGAAAATCAAAGTCTGTGATCCTGCATGTCTTATCCAGGGAAGATGGCCATCCTCTCGTTCAACAAAACAAATTTATCTATATTTGATTAAATAAAAATCTGGAATTTAGTGGGTCCGTGTTGTTCTTGCATCTAAATAGAATATGAAATATTTAGCTTAAACAAAGCTTCCAGCATTTTAATCCATTAACGTATACCGTAGTCTACTCCACGATGCAACATTTGATGGTGTGTGCGTGCTGCTGGCCTTCAAATCCCAGGTACGGCCAACTTACATTGTGGCCTTCTTCTTATCCCCTTGCCGTACAGACGAATCCTTGTTTGCATATGATTATTTTAAAAATTGCCTTGGCATGCAATTTTCCTTTGAATTTCATTATTTTGGACTAATATTGTGAATTCTGCTTCTTAAACCACTAAGCTGATTGGATGCCTCTTCGGGTAAGCATGTTTCTAGGCCATGGCAGTTAAAATTTAGAGTGCGCGCTTGGTGTAACGTGTGAGTAAAATATTTTTCTTATTGAAGCAACAGCTGTGTGAATCCTTCACTGAACTCTATTAAAAATTGTTCTATATTTATGGTTACTTGGGAAATGCTCATCTACTACACCCAAACATTTTCTGTCTACATCCGTCATAATATTCAGAGAAAGGGTGAGGCATATACTGTCTTTTTGGGTCTACTTTAAGGTTTCATATTTTTTTTATTATAGGGTTGTCATATGACTTTTCATTTGAACCACATTTAGATGAGGAAAGATTAGGTATCATATCGCTGATAATAGCTATAATTTGTTTTAAATATAGGGGTCACAAAACTGTTTAAGCGTATACTTGAGTTTTTCCTTCGGTTTATGATAGGGCTTATAAGAACGCAAGGGTAAATCTAGAGAAGCATGTAAGAAATCAAGAAAGATTAGTGGTTATAGTAATTCTAATTCTTAATTGACTAACGGTATATATGAGAGTATTGCTAAATTAATATCATGTGCATTTACAATATAATCTCGCGATATACTTGAATGTTTGTCACAATACGAAGCAACGCCAAGGGATGGAAATTAAGATCTTAGTGTATCTAATATAATGAAACCGACTAGATGATTATCAGCACTGTCATACAATCTCATCAATACATCACTTCTTCTGTTTCAAATATTTTACACTAGCTGAACCCTTATTGACCATTTAGACCTTGTTAAAGTCAAGATTCATGCGCTCAATACTTACATATATTGCTGTTCTATACGCTTATTCCTCAATATAAAATTCTGTGAATCTAGCAGCTCTATGCTTACCTTTTATATATTCCTAAGCCAATCTATAAATGATGTTCATTGCTGTAGTGTAGTTCACTTTCTAATTCTATTATTAATATTTTTTCTAACATTTTCGTCAGCAAAATTCCACAGATGGGCTTATTGCTAAAATTAGTTTATGATCTTTTAAAGTTAGGAAGGCTTCCCTTTTAGCTAAACATTCTGTCATCAATTTTATTTTACTTAGCAAGGAATCCATCTTCATCGGTAACGTCATTATATCTATGTTAGATTATCATGTAGCACTTTATCAATTAGATCGTTATTGGCTTTGTGCAGGTTTTAGCAGAAAGTACGAACTTACTTTTAGACTATTACATTTTTCTAATATCAGTTTTTATTATTTTTCTTGGAAAAATATATAGTTAACATGGAATCTTATATTTGCTACTAAATCTATGATCAGAAAAGAACGGCGAATAAAAGTCGGTGTAAGGAATCTATACTCATTGTAAGTTGTTGCATACAGATAAATGACGTAATCAAATCTACATGGTAGTTTCAGATAATTGATGAGAAATGGTATGCATAGCGAGAATACTATTATCATCAACTATAATAATATTGGTAACTCTATGAGTGATGACAATAATTATAATTTCAATTACACCATGCCAACTATTTCAGTGTTAGTAATGATGGCTAGAATATTCATTGGTCTTAGCACAAGATTTACAGTTGTGTTGGTTATACTGATTTTGATGCGCTTAATGCTGTACTGACCTAACATGCGATAAGAAGGCTTGCAATTTCAGCATACCTATTAATTTCTATTCGCGGTGAAATTATCTGCGTTTATATTGTTGTCTATTAATATACTGTTACCACCGCACGGACATAATTTGGTGCAACGATCAACTTTAGGCATCGAATTTTCACCCAGTCGAGCTCATCAAATATTACTGAGAAAGGTTCATCCTTCTTTGCCAGTTAGCTCTACCACATCAAACCTGTGAGTATTGCTTATGATATTTATTGGTCTATAATTGATAATGGAATACCGTTCACCAGAAACCGGCTCCCCTGTAACTTACCTGCCGTGTGTCACTCAGTAATTAAAGTAAAAAAGATGACTGATTCCTTAATAACTTCTTTGACGTAATTACTAATTGTCAGAAATATCATACAAGTTTCTCGTATTACCATAAATCAATGTTTGACCTACTTTACTAACCCTTCTAATTCCGTTCTAGCCTTTTACTATTATTCTTCCTTCGTAACTACAGCCTTTCTCTTACCACTATATTTAGCAAAAGTTAGGAAATTTTCAGTTTTAGAAGATACCACACCCTTGGTGTTTCTTCTAATTCTCCTTCCCATGCATGCGCACCGCCTCTTCTCCATACCCCCTCCTGCTTTACTGATCTGTCTTCGGTGCGACGGACAACGATTTCCAATAGTAAGAAGACAGGATAATACCGTTTCTTGGGGAAGGCCATAAAGGAAGTTAAAAGACATTAAAAGAAATAAATAAAACAACGAACAAAATAAAATGAAACAAGGAATACAAAGCTAGTAAATTGCAAAATGGTATAAGGTGGCTTACTTTTCTATAATGGATGCAAAATAGGTATATAGCAAGACATAAAAACAGACAGATAAACAGACATAAAGACAAGCCGACGAACAAACAGACAGAAAGACAGACAGACAGTCAGGCAGGCAGATAGAAAGATAGATAGATAGATAGATAGATAGATGGATAGATAGATAGATAGATAGATAGATAGATAGATAGATAGATAGATAGATAGATAGATAGATAGATAGATAGATAGATAGATAGATAGATAGATAGTGTACTCTCCATATGGCATGTAATGAGGAGCGAGTCAGGTTGCTGGGTGTTGTAGTTTTACTTCGTGAGCGCTTTCGAATTAACGAATTTTCATCAGTCTTTTTTATACTTGATATTGGCCACTGACGATTAATGCTCCTGGAAACAGTAAACAAGTTTCCGTGTGTTTAGCTGATTACGGCTGCTGAGGCTTGATGTTATTCACCAAATAAAGTTTGCCTCAATAATGCTGAGATTGACGATATCCATCCATTTCGCTAGTATCCGGGTGAAAAATGTTCCCTTTACAGCGTTGACAGAGTTAGAATACGGCGCTGTCCAGCTCAGAGTTACAGAGGTACAATTCATTAGGAGAATAACAGCAAGTCTGAACAGCCGTAATTAGACACTGAAACACTTTTACTACTTTCAGGAGCATTAACCGCCAATGGCCAACATTAAGGAAACAAAAAAAGCATGAAGAATCTTTGATTCGCAAGCGCTCGTTAGGTAAACAATAACACCCAGTAACACGGCTAGCTAGCTAGCTAACTTCCTATCAATCTATTTGCTTATATGTCTATCAATATAAAGCCGTGAGCTGGGAGAATCTTGAGCACGCTGGGGAAAATGCTTAGCGACATTTCGTCAGATTTTACGCTCGAATTCCACCGAGGGCGATTTGCCTTTTACCCCTCAGGGTCGATGAAGTAAGTAACAGTTGATGTAAACGATTTAAACCTTCCCCCCAAATTGCAGGCTTTCTCCCAAAATTTGATATTATAAACGTCGATCAATATATGCACTTTCTTATCTATAAACCTCTTATAGAAAATCAAAACCCCTCATGTCTTCCTGAACTTTACTATATTCCATTGCCATTTATTTCAGTTTTGTTTTGTTAATTTCTTTTACCTTCTTTTATTGTCTTCCCTGACTTACGGAAATTTCCTGTTTTCTTAGTATACTCAAAAAATGTTGCCTGAGATACATCAACACATTACAATTCTATTTTCTGTACCCCTTTATCGCCTTTATAATTTTTATCGTTATTTTCTTTTATCTCCAATCCTACATTCTCTGGCCAGTTATGATTTAGGGAATGCTAAGCATCGAGTATGCAACTCTGAAATCGCCTGCATACTGCATTTTTCACTTTCAATTTCTTTTTAACTACCTTTTTTTATATAGCTTCCCTGCTGGTCATTTTCTCCATCATTTAATGCTATACCTAATCTTCTTTCTTTTCCTTGTTGCTGTTAAATGTTTTAATTATTAACTCTCAATCGAATAACCCACTCTTCTTCGGAACCCACATCATTCCGTTTATATTTCGCACAATGACACTTCTTGTACTTTTCTCACTCTTCGACTTGAGTTTATATATATATTTGCCAGCGATGCCTGATGAAGATATGATAACTTCGCTTCACTGGTATCTCAAAATCTCTGCCAATCTATTTACATACAATAACACTGGCCCTCGTTAAGTAACACAACGTAACAATTTTCAAAACAAAAATTTGTTTATTGTATTTTTTATTGTTTATCAATCAATGTTTTCTGCTGATTCCAAAAATGAAAATATTTTTTGTGTATCAACAGTTAAAATATAAGTCGACTTTCAATGTCATATATTTGGTATTATAATGTTCAGCTGCTAAATGTATGTCTAATTTTCTTTTTCAGATCAGTTACCAAGTTCTGCTACTTTCAGGATAGCTACTAGAGTATGTAAAAATTCTCCAGATACTTTTTGCTATGTGTGTGATTAGTCTATTGGAAAAAGGCAGGTATTACATAATATCGTGAAAGTTGGCAAATTGTGGATAGTGTACAGACTCTATTTCGGAATGCCCATGGGTGACCAGGACAAACCATGGGCCCCACATGTGATATGTGAAAGCTGTCGTTCTACTCTAGAAGGGTGGTTAAGAGGTACAGGAAGGTCAATGCCTTTTGCCATTCCAAGGGTATGGAGAGAACCAAAGAACCATCACAATGACTGTTACTTTTGTATGATCGATGTGACAAAGTACAGAAAGGTGAAAGGAAGAAAAGCTCCTCAGTATCCAGACATACCATCATCTAGAGTACTTATTCCACGTGAGGACAGTTTACGAGTACCACTATCACCAGAAAATATTTCATCAGAAGGGTCAGCAAGTAGCAGCAGCCAAGAAATGGGGGAAGCTTTCGTACCAAGAACGACTTCGGAGCCTCATTTTCCAAATCAGAGTGAGCTAGATGATTTAATCAGGAATCTGGTTTTTACTAAGTCAGGAGCTGGACATTTTTCATAATGGTTGAAGGAATGGAATCTACTGGGGGAAGACTGCAAGACATCTGTGTACTTGAAACGCCATGAAGAATTTGAAATTTTCTATGAACATATTAATGATCTGTGTCATTGCAAAGATGTGATTGGTTTGTTTACTGATATTGAACTCAAGCATGATTCTGCAGAATGGCGCCTGTTCATAGATAGCTCAACACGAAGTCTCAAAGCAGTGTTTTTCCACAATGGAAATAAATATCCTCCTTTGCCTCTTGCACACTCCATACAGAAGAAAGAAAATTACCATAATGTCAAAGAACTTCTCGACAAAATAAATTACGCTGAGGTTCAAGTGGCATGTTTGTGGTGATTTCAAGATGATTACCTTCTTGTCTGGCTTGCTAGGGGGATACACAGAGTATTCATGTTTCCTTTGCTTATGAGACAGCAGAGCAGATGATGATCATTGTAAGAGAGTACATTGGCCCCTATGTGTGTAACTACAGCCAGGAATGTTAAATGTTCTCAAATAGCCTCTAGTAGATTCCAAAAAATCTTATTACCCCCACTTCATATCAAACTCGGATTGGTAAAATAGTTTGTGATGGCCTTAGAGTCTAGAGGAGAAGCTTTTCAAGAAATTTGCCTTATATTTTCAAAGCTATCTGAGACTAAGATCAAGGGTAGCATATTTGTTGGGCCCCAAAACATGCAATGTTAAAGTCGGAGAAACTGGAAAGAGCGATGACAAAAGTTGAAAAAGAAGCTTGGTGTGCATTTCGTGATGTAGTTTGTGGATTCCTATGAAATCACAAGGATCCTATTTACAAACAGCTGGTGGCAAATCCTACTGAAAACTTCAAGGAAATGGGTTGTCGTTTGTCCTTAAATGTTCATTTTTTACACTCTCACCTAGATTTTCTTTCCCCGAAAACTTGGGTGATGTCAGTGAGGAGCATGGTGAGAGATTTCATCAGGACATCGCAACTATGAAAGAAGATACCAAAGACGATGTGATACTGCTATGATGGGAGATTATATATGGTCTCTAGTCAGAAGAGATGAAGGTATACACTCAAGAAAATCTCGATCGTCAAAGCACTTCTCATCTTAAGAAAAGAGTTATCAAGGCATTTACAGTGAAGAGTTTTATTGTTTGCTTTTGTTCTAACTAATATTATACGTCTTAAATACCCTTCAATATATGAAAAAATACTAAATGTTGTGTAATTATCCTTATAATACTAGAATAGATTGAACCAACAAAGTGCTGTAGAGAATCGTTACAAATATAACAAGCAAATATGAAATTGGGAATAAATAAACAACTATCGATGTTACGTCAAAACGAACGTGATGTTTTAATTTAACTGCAAAAATGCATATATGAACATTAAAAATTACAAATAAACAAAATATGTGTTACATTGTGTAATATACATGGTTATGGCCAGCGATGAAAAATAATACTTGATTACATCCTATATTTCTATATGCAACGTTCCATGTGAATGCATTCCGTAAGCTTATTATATGTTCTGCCTCCACACTCGATCGACGAAGACTCTCCTTATAAAAGACGATGGACTTAGGGTTAAGTTTCTCATTGATATGAACGCTTAATTTAGAATTTTATAACACGCGGTATATATATATATATATATATATATATATATATATATATATATATATAAATGTGCATGTGTGTATTGGAGGTATTTCTTAGTGTGATTTGTCGACGCAGACAAGAAACTATAACACTGTAACATGATTTTTGTCTTTGGGAAGCAACTTTTATTTTCTATTTGCTTACCCATAGAAAGTATGAAAAATAACTAATATTTCCTTCAAACTCTGCATTTGTTACATGTATTCAAACTCCAAAGGATCCCTCTCAGCATATAGCTATGATGCCACCCCACTTCTCCTGCTCATGATCAGAGATGCGCATATTGTCAGCCTCTAATGGACATGATCAAGTGGTTAAGACCAATCAAATGATAAACAAATCTATGGTACCGAGCAAAGTATTTGCTGTAACGATATTTCTGATTCAGCTGAATCTGAAAAGTAATCGAAAATAAGTCAGTTTCAAAACATTGGTATCCAGGTCACAAAAGTAAGATTTGCATAGTATTCACTCCCTTTGATTTCTAGATAGAATCAAATACAAAATAACACCTGCTGTCCAATGACAAAAAAAAAACACGATAAACATTTTGTTAGACAGTGTAATAGGTACTATAGTTTTGTAAATTAAAGGAGTAATAAGATATTAAAATTTATAAACTCTTAGTTGACAAAAGAAAACAGATGAACTGCATACACATTAGTCCTCAAATAAAACAATTGAATGCTTTCGTCAGAAACACTGGAATAGAGTGTATACTCTTGTCACAAGAGAATCGTGTAGTAGACTTCAACATTCACAAGTTTTTAATGTACCAGTTATACCCAGGCTCATTTACCATTAATAATTTAGTTGTAAGAATTTGGATATCGTTTTAATTCTGAGAATAATTCCTTCATTTCCCTTTCACTGTCTCGTAAATTCACCTAAAAATGGAATCTACATTTTCATTCACTTGACTACAGCAAATAATAAATGGCGTGAGGATGCGTTGGGGAGATTCCTACTAAGTGTGCCGCTTGTACTTTCCGTTTTAGTATGATACTCATCGTATCCAATGTAATCATAAATATATATTTCATAGTTATTGCTAGATATATTGACTATTTTATATTATGATTAATTCTACGAGAGAGACAATATATTAAACGATGGAAAGTAATACCAATGAAAAACGAGTGTACAACTTTGAAATTTGTAAGACAGATATAAATAGATAGAAATATTTTGGAGATGCATTCAATGTTTCTTGTTAGAGATTTTATAGGTATAGATATATTGGAGCATTATCGAAATAAGAATTTTGAAATTATGATAACCCATTGACGCGATACAACTATATATGTTTGTTAAGGTAATGAACAGAATAGGGAAGCAATATTTTTTTGATTACTATATATTGTATCTGCACACAATATGTACACAAATACATCTAAATATAGTTGTATTTGTTTGGGTTTGTCTGATCAGGAGCGTGCACCGTTTCTATCTATCTATCTATCTATCTATCTATCTATCTATCTATCTATCTATCTATCTATCTATCTATCTATCTATCTATCTATCTATCTATCTCGTTATCTCTCTCTCTCTCTCTCTCTATATATATATATATATATATATATATATATTCTGTTTTGTAAGACCTCAGGAGTAATATATATATATATATAAATAAACATATATACATACATACATACACACACATGTGTGTGTGTGTGTGAGAATATAAATACATGCATATATGTATGCATGTATTTTTGTATGTACATCGAATAACTGTTAGCTGGTACTGGAAGGAGTTCTGACTTAAAATATTACTTTAATTCTGGTTAGTTAAAAGAAAATGAACATAGGCGTAGGAGTGGCTGTGTGGTAAGTAGCTTGCTTACGAACCACATGATTTTGGGTACAGTCCCACTGGGTGGCTCCTTGGGCCACTGTCTTCTACTATAGCCTGTGAGTGGATTTGGTAGACGGAAACTGAAAGATGCCCGTCGTATATATATATATATATATATAAATATATATATGTGTGAGTGCGTGTGCTTTTTTGTGTCTGTGTTTATCTCCAACATCGCTTGACAACCGATGATGGTGTGTTTACGTCCCTGTAACTTAGCAGTTTGGCAAAAAGAGACTGATACAATAAGTACTAGGCTTACAAAGAATAAGTCCTGTAGTCGATTTGCTCGACTAAAGGCGGTGCTCCAGCATGGCCACAGTCAAATGACTAAAACAAGTAAAAGAGCTATTGATAATCTGTAGATCATCAGTTCCTCTTTTACTCAAAATCCCTGCACTACCTCTAGCCTCATTCTTCGTGGGAAGATTGATGGTAAGATAGGATAGGAATATCTATGTAACAAGGATCAAGACATTAATAAAAGGAAATCAATAAAATGAAGATTATCACTCGCCTAATATTGGTGACTGATATGATATACATTACATACGTACATATATATGTATATATATATATATATATATATATATATATATATATATATATATATATATATATATATATATATATATATAAGGTTAATCCAAACGGGAAAACAGAAAAAACAACAACACGTGGAACGATTACAGTATTAATATTATTAGGCGCTCAGAAAATGGAAGAAGGAGGGTATGACGTCTCGAGCGGAGCTCTTCGTCGGAAACATAAGAGAAAGAAAGAAAGATCCCGAGACGGGAGGACAGAGGAAAAAAATTGCAGGTCGTCTTCACGAGGTCACATACTATATATATATATTGGTCTACAGGTATCGCTAAGTTTAGAAACACCCTTGCTCACGGTATACGGACACAAACCATGCGTTGGTAGCCAGCTGGAAAAGATGTTTTGCTGGGGCTAAAAAGTAGTATCATCATACTGAAAATGACTTCCAGATTGTGTTGGCAAACACACGCATATATATATATATATATATGTATGTATGTTTTAGTGTAGAGCACCTTAATTCTCCTCAGCGTCTCCTGACGCCTAGTATTCAACTCAACTTCTTTTGTAAATCTTATAAGAAAAACCGTTGAAATATTGTGCTGATTTTCAAAAATTGAATTGGGAACCGAGACGTTAAGAGCCGCTGATGAGAATTAAGGTTGTCTACAACAAAATTCGAAATCGCGATGCAGCTATATACGCAAGGGATCTAACCCCCTTTGTAAGTCAGTAAGTATAGTGATTTAGTGGCTTTAGATTTAATTTAAGTCTTATTTTAGTATACGCTCTGCTAGTCAGCGCTTTCCGTCACTTTTGTGACTTCTATTAACTTTGCCTTTAGGCTCTAATTACTAATAAACCACACTTTTAATTTGTCTTGATAATTTTACCGTTTTCAAAACCAGCACAAGACTTCAACGGTCTTTCTTATAAGATTCACAAAGGAAGTTCAGTTTGAAACTAGGAATTAAGAGCCACTGATAAGAATTAAGATGGTCTACGGCTAAATTCAAAATTGTGATACGGCTATATTCGCATGGGACTTACCATCTTTTGTCAGTCGTTAAGTACGGTGCTTTAGTAGCTTTGGAGTTAATTTACCTCTTACTTTAGTATAAGTGGTGCTAGTCAGCACACTCCATCACATTTGTGACCTCTTTCTCTCCCTCCCTCTATATACATGCACACACAAATATATATATATATATATATATATATATATATATATATATATAATATATATATATATACATATACATATACATATGTGATATATATATATATAAATAATATATATATACACAAATTTATACATATACATATATGTGATATATAATATATAAATAATATATATGTACACAACTTAATATACATACATATATGTGATATATAATATATATAAATAGTATATATATATATATATATAGTATATATATGTGTGTAATATACATAATATATATAAATAATATTTTGTACATATATAGATATAGATATATATATATATATGTATATATGCATATGTGTGCTTATCTGTATGTTTGTGTACGCATATATATATATATATATTATATATATATATATATATATATATATATATATATTATATATATATATATATATATATATATATGCATATACACACATGAATTTATATATACATGCCCATTTGCATACACACCTCACATATATAAAAAGACAGTGATATAGTTAGTCCGATACTCGGACTTTGTAATTGCAGTTCATATGAAGGCAACATACCAAATATTGGAAAAGTTGAGTTATAGAGTGCGATAAAGTTCCATACGAATATTTCTACGTAAGTGTTTTAAACATAAACATATATTGCAGCGTATCAACTTGGACTATACATACATCTTAACTTAATTACGTAAACCCAGCGTTGTAACGATCCACACACAACGTACTAGGTCGAGTAACATTTTGAAACAATTTTCGAAAATGACAGTCATCACTTAATATATACGTTTAAAATCTATCATATGATTAAATACAACCTGAAGGAAAGATTAACCAAGCTGTATACAACTTTAAATCTAATTCTGACAGAACATTCTGGAAGAAGATTATTGTATGTTTTGAAAAAACAATTAAAAATACCAGTGAATAGACGAAATCAAGATGGCTAAATGTATATGTCTCCTTCGACCAAATCCTGACTACAATAATTGTATACAATGGACCTACGATCTTAACAAAAATTTATATGAAACATACGTAAAATCTGACACCCAGAGCTCGGTTTTATACAAAGGCTAAAAAAATTGACACAGACTTTTCCCCAAAACATTTAAATGAACAAGCAAAGCTTATCATTAGATATAAATATTGATACATCAAACAGAAATCTCTAATTCGAAGCAGGCTGGAACTATGAGGCCAACCATTGACTATAATCATTCCACTTTCACTGAAGGACAGAGAGAATTGTCAACTAAATATAACTGTAAACAACACGCCAACAATGTAGCTGAGATTCACAACAACTGTACAAAGAGAAAAACACCAAAACCTTGTGTACGTGTTAGAAGAAATGTGGCTTGGTACGTTTCAACAAGTCAACTTCAATTTCAATGACAGACCATATAACATCAATATAAAAACCCAGTAAATTAGAATTAGAAGCAGTAAATAAAATAGGAAACAAATATCTGATGGCCACACTATTTATGAAAACAACCTATGAAATCATTAACTTTTTGATATATGTCTCAGCTACTGTATTACCAGCCAGACCTCAAGAGCCAAAGTCATGCATACAAGATACAAACAGAAAGCCTGAACCAACATGAGCACGTAACTTAAAAAATGGAATTTTATTTGTGTGAAAAAGTATCTCATAGATCATTGTAGTTATGAAATATAACAAAGAGAACCACTTCACATGATATCAGAAAGCTCGCAGATGCGATATTCTGATACACGATTAAAAATAAAACCTAAACGCCAAACTACACCAACTGCAACAAGTCATATCTATAGCTGGAAAACTAAAGAATAAACAACATATAAACGGCAAATGCATTTTACTAAATAGCTACCGGTGCAAGATGGTGAAACAATCGTAGTGAATAATAAAGTCTCGTGAATTTCATTTTTCTTGTATCATAATATATATGCAGATCGGGTTTCTTTCAGTTTGCTTCTGCCAAATCCACTAAGGATTTGGTCAACTCGAGGAAATAGTGGAGGATAAGTTGCTACGCAGTGCGGCATGACACGGTACCTGGTACCATGTTGTTGGGAAGGAAACTTCGTAGCACACTACTACGTGCTTCTCCTTCTCTCTCCTTCATATAAATACACACACACACACACACACACACAACACACACACACACACACACATATATATATATTAAAATTCAGAAAATGGAGATGTAGCATTAATAAGATTTATTAACTGCAAAAATCCAATATATTTTCTTACAGACGTATCAATTTTGCCCAAAACAATGATATGATTATTGAATTTAATCTTAAGGCAAAATTGAAATAGCTGTAAGGGGATATTTTGTATTATTGCAGTTAATAAATAATATTAATGCTACAGTCACATTGTCCGAATGTTAATTTGAATATTAATAAACCATGATTTATACTTAGACTTATTTTATTACTATCACTATTCACAAAAAATAATAGGTAAAGAACTAGTAATTCAATCGATATTTTTATCCCTTAATGAGGCTATTTCAACCGCTAATGAAATTCATAATATATATATGTGTATATATATATATAATATATATATATATATATATATATATTGGGACATCCCATATATAATGGTTTTTTATACCTCTTTTATTTTTCAATATTAAAATAAACAAAGTTATTTTTTAATCTAAAATATGCTTTCCTTCATTTTCTACAATGCTCATCCATCTATCAGGTAGATTTGCAAAGTCCCTCTTCCAAATTTCACTTGTCCATGACGAAAAATATTCCTCCACTACTGTTTAAAAATAATTTTGTAGAGTGCGGAATAAATGATAATCTGATGGGGCAATGTCCGGCAAATATGGAATGTCATCCTCGCTGTATGTGACCGCGCATTTTCCTAATGGAAGAACACCTTTCGTCTTGAAATCAGAGATGGTTGTTTTACTTTTAGCGATGACTTAAGCCGCTCAAGCTGCTCGCAGTAGATCTCCTTTGTTAAGTTTAAAATAGACTAAATCTTTCATATACCATTAAACAGATAAAAATCCTTACGTGGGTGAAGACGTTCTTTAACCTGGAGTGCCGGTATTTCTCCTTTCTCTACCCATTGTTATCGGCGCTTTACATCTTCATAGAGAACCCATATCTCGTCACCAGTCATTATTCGGTCCAGAACAGTTTCATTGTGTGACGTGACCGTAAAGAAAACACACCTTCTATCTCTGCGCACGATTAGTCTCGGAAAGTTTGTGAGGAACCCATTGACCCAATTTACTGACTTTTCCGATGACCTGCAGGTGACGATGAATAGCTGAATGACCAAATCCAAACTTCTCTGGTTCCCCATCAGTAACGATGGGATTTTGTTCCACCAGGATAGGCAGGTTATCCTCATCGATCTCTACAGATCTTATAGGACGGAACTGGTCTTCTAGGTTGCAGTTTCTGGTTCGGAATTTCTGGAAACAGCGTTGACACTTATTGACCGATCCGTATATACTGCATTAATATTCCTCGCACTTTCCTTTGCGTTGTTGCTTTATAGAACTCATAAAACAAAATATGCCGAATAAGCTCCTTTCATTTAGTTTAGAAAAAAACTGTTAAAATCGAACGGCACTCTTGAAAACTTTCACTAAGAATAAGCACATGGTAAAATTACAACCTGCTTGTACAGCAAGTTGAAGTACGTAGTATGTATGCATATACATACATGTATACATGCATACATGCTGGAATGAGATGTCAAATATGCAAATCACGAAAAATACATTCTTATTTATAGCTCGTTGAAAGTAGGCGGGGAAGTACATTTGAAAAATAATTTTAAAAAGACAATTATTTCTATATCTCGAAATTTCGCCATTAATAATTAAATAAATTATCTGAGGACTTCAATACAAACTGCCGGAGATATATAATTATAAAACTCAAATACATACCATATCCAAAGGACACAAGTGTATGTCAAGTGTTATCGTTATACATCGTAAATGCAATTCAAATGTCTTCAACCAGCGTGCCAGGCCAGAATAAAGGAGTAGTGAATAAAAGTTCAGTAGTATATCAGCTGACTCAGAATTAATTTATATATATATATATATATATTATATATATATATATATATTATATATATATATATATATATATATATATATATAAATATATATATCATAATCATACATATATAAAAATATAAAAGATATGAGGGGTTTAGTTCACTGGTGATTAGGTTCCAAGTTCACAACTGAGGATGGACCTAGGGATCGATATTAGGCTTCCGTGTTAGCAGGTATATATTAGAGGAAAAGGAGATCAAAACCAAGGCAGGGTAAGTTTCTTTAGTCAATTATAATAATTTAATTAGGGTAAGGTTAACTTGAAGATATCCCAAGTGATAGGCTAGCATGTCCGTACACTGGGCATTCCGTCATTAAAGACAAGGTATTATGATAGATCTAGACACGAAAATTCACAGTTTATAAGGAATACAATTGAAACATAGAGTAAAAGTAGATAGAAGAATACAGACAGGAGAATAAATTCACAGTTCATTTTATTTCCAGAGGGTATGCAGGTTGGTCCGTACTTCCATGAATATATTGGTCCTTAGATTTAATCCCATGTAAATCCAGGCAAAATTTTGGCAGTATTTTGAATAAAGCGTTTATGTTGAATTCTGTCTAGATTTACCTGGGATTAAACCTAAGAGCCTATACCATCACGGAAGTACATACCAACCTCCATACCCTCTGTGAGAGTAACATGAGGTGAAGTGCTTTGCTCAAGAACACAACGCCCCGCTCAGTTTATGAATTTATACTACGATTTCGCGATCGTGACTGCCACCACATAGCCGCTATATATACATATACGCATGTTTATCATGCTGCAATCATATGATGTTTATTCAAAATTTACACCTTATTCTCGACACCATTTTATCCGTTAAACTAGTACGTTATAATTCAGAATAGTCTCCGCCTACAGGTATTATGAAATATTCATATTCTTATTAATCGGCTCATATTAATGTTTATATTTGTGAACAACGTACGAGTGGATAATAAAACTATTTGTATAGTTCTTAAGTGAAACAGGTTAGACGGGAATGAGTATCGGTTCTTCTGGGTACATTTACAATGTCAATGTCCTACTATCTTAGGCAACACCTTGTTTATTAGAACAGTGTCAGGATATGTTGTAAAGAATGATTCTGATTGAACCTGTTCCAGAATATTAATGACATTTCGTTTCTAATCCGAGGATAATCTCTAAGTATGATTAATGGAATTGGAAATTGAAATACAGAGGCAAGCATATACGGGTATGCTGCATATCAACGTCTCTGATGCGATTTTAACTCTATCGACACCGTGAATTTCTCATGTCATATTTGAACCTCCACAAACCTGTGTTGAGGCACATTTCATGGGTGTTTTTTCCGTACTCATTAACCCAGCCTGCCATACACACACGTGCGCGCGCATACATATATATGCTTGTGTAATTTTTTGGAGTAACAGGTGTATGTCAATTAGCGTGTTGAGTAAAACATGTTCACAGTTTGGGCTACCGGGTATCATCCACTGTTGGGGCATATATCCGCGGGATCTACATCAGGAATTCCGCAGTGTTAGATGAGATAATAATGATTGATGAAGCAAACAGAAAATAGATTTAGCACAAGTCTTTATTCAATACGAGGATCATTACGACCCATCTTACCCCTGTCCGTTTGTCTAGGATAGTGTTGCATCAATCAATGCAGTTTGTATCACATCAGGTGCATGCATGAAGAGGGGGATGTCCTGCTACATATAATGGGATGTCGTAGGCATGTTGTTCGTGCTTATTGTATTTGGATTATGACCGACTACAGTTGGAGGGGCTGTGTTGATCAGACTTTGCCACTACAGAAACCAAACCGTTTGAGATAAAGTGATCTGTTTTGTAGTTATCTTTGATCTCGTCACCCTTTCGAAAAGTTGAATATGTAACGATAGGCTTATCTTAAGCTGATTCCTTGCTGCGGTGGTAAAGAACGTAGAACAGCAGTTCTGAAACCATATTCATAACTATACAGACTTGCATTATGAGAAAAGATATGATGTTATATCGACTCTCAAGCAAGAAATGTGTAGCGCAGAACATTAATCATGAAAGTAATGTATCCTAAGTGTCTCACTTATATTATCTAAATCAGTAAGTGGCATGATTCTTTGAGTAAAGATATTGAAATCCTGTCTGCTAAGAACGATTCTTAATATTCATCATTTCCAGAATCGTTAAAATATTGTATCGATCATGTACTAACTTCCATTTAATCGAATTTAACGTGTACCAAAATGTATACCCTTGTAACTAATTTAAAATAATATGCTATCTTAATAGGGAAAAAGGTCAGGCATTGATGAAATTCTTAAATTAAATTTGAAAGTGTAAAAATATAGCCTCTTAAAAAAGTACCTATTAGAGGAGTCTTTCAATGCACGTCTGCACGAATTTCACATATATCCACGGTCCTTTATTATTAGTAGTATTGGGAAAAAAACAATAGTAGATTATGAGAGGCAGGAATGACATTCATTGGAAACGAATAAAGAAAATAATTGATTTGCTTTAATATAATGACATTTTCACGTGAGGACGACATGGAATACAGAAAGAAAACACAAAATTGATGGCTGGAAATTTAAGATTCATGAAATTCATATCAAAAATAAATGGCGAGAACGCACGCACACATATATATGTGTATGTATATGTATATATATATATATATATGTATGTATGTATATATATTCACCAATAGCACGTATGTTTGGAAAGATTAACGGAAAGCGCCCAAACACGTTAGTAATTTTTTTTCCCAAAAAGGTTAGTAACATCCTGATAAAATATTTTCTAAAATCTCACTGAAGTGTGACGAAAGGTTTCCAGACAATGGACGTGAGTTAAAATAAGAACAGTAATAAACTAGTAAAGAAGAATTATATAGTGCGTGTGTTTATTTGGTATACACCCACCCCTAAAAAAAAAGAAATGACCATCCGAAATACAACAATATCTGTTTTAACACACGATTTCACACCAGGAAGCTTGCAACATACGTTAGCAAACGATTTTCTAACTTTTAAATGTAAGTATATTTTTTCAATGTGTACAAATAACAAAGAAAAATGAATAAATAGTTGCCAGGGTATAAAAATTCACATAAGTGCCAAGAATATTGCAGCCTACTTAAAAAGGTAGAAATTCTAGGGTTAAGAGAAATGTTTTTCTATAACATGAATAAATAAAGAAATGGATTCAAACGTAGGTGTTATTCAAATCATTTCAAATGAGTTTAATGAAAAGAGTTTAATGCAGAGTGTTTATGTAACTGAAAATCCAGAAAAAAACGAGCAATGACATTATACTGTTAAAGTATATATAAAATTATAAAATTAGGGCGAAGGCGTATTTATTAGTGTGTAATGTGTGTGAGTGTATGTATTTACGTATGTATGTATATATATATATATATATATATATATATATATATATATATATATATATATATATATTATATAATTAGGGCTTAGTAAAATAAATTACTTTGCCACATACGGAACTTAGTAGAAATAGCAGCCAAAAAAATTGTTCTTAGCATTTCTACAACTTAAAGAAAATTTCTCTCAGATAATGTTTACTCCAGACAGCCCACGAAGGTTTGGAGGTAAATACAGAAAAATATCACAAGTACATAGATCGTTTGAGTACGTCAACGTTTCAAGATTAGCCAAATAAAATCAGCATTTATATCGTCAGCTCAAAATTTCTTAATTTGGATTTGGAAACACTAAAAAGAAGGAACTTTACCTATCAGCGAACTTATCGCTTTAGATGAACCACTCCGACTAATAGTGCCAACAAATTCAAAATGCGCAGGCGTAAATTTCTTCAATCCGCTTCCACCCACGTGGTCTATCTAGCAAACATTATATTTTAACCGCGAGAACCGAGGCAGTATGACCGAGAGAAATGAATTATAATATCAACAATTGAGGGTAAAATTAATTAATTAATCAATTTCACCAAGTGTTCAGTATGTAAAAGGACCATTTAAGGCGAATTCAGAATTTTACATTATATAATTAGGGCTTAGTAAAATAAATTACTTTGCCACATACTGAACTTAGTAGAAATAGCAGCCAAAAAAATTTTCTTAGGATTTCTACAACTTAAGAAAATTTCTCTCAGATAATGTTTACTCCAGACAGCCCACGAATGTTTGGAGGTAAATACAGAAAAATATCACAAGTACATAGATCGTTTGAGTACGTCAACGTTTCAAGATTAGCCAAATAAAATCAGCATTTCTATCGTCAGCTCAAAATTTCTTAATTTGGATTTGGAAACACTAAAAAGAAGGAACTTTATCTATCAGTGAACTTATCGCTTCAGATGAACCACTCCGACTAACAGTGTCAACAAATTCAAAATGCGCAGGCGTAAATTTCTTCAATCCGCTTCCACCCACGTGGTCTATCTAGCAAACATTATATTTTAACCGCGAGAACCGAGGCAGTATGACCGAGAGAAATGAATTATAATATCAACAATTGAGGGTAAAATTAATTAATTAATCAATTTCACCAAGTGTTCAGTATGTAAAAGGACCATTTAGGCGAATTCAGAATTTTACATTATATAATTAGGGCTTAGTAAAATAAATTACTTTGCCACATACTGAACTTAGTAGAAATAGCAGCCAAAAAAATTTTCTTAGGATTTCTACAACTTAAGAAAATTCTCTCAGATAATGTTTACTCCAGACAGCCCACGAATGTTTGGAGGTAAATACAGAAAAATATCACAAGTACATAGATCGTTTGAGTACGTCAACGTTCAAGATTAGCCAAATAAAATCAGCATTTCTATCGTCAGCTCAAAATTTCTTAATTTGGATTTGGAAACACTAAAAAGAAGGAACTTTATCTATCAGTGAACTTATCGCTTCAGATGAACCACTCCGACTAACAGTGTCAACAAATTCAAAATGCGCAGGCGTAAATTTCTTCAATGACCGAGAGAATGAATTATAATATCAACAATTGAGGGTAAAATTAATTAATTAATCAATTTCACCAAGTGTTCAGTATGTAAAAGGACCATTTAAGGCGAATTCAACATTTTACATTATATAATTAGGGCTTAGTATGTGGCAAAGTAATTTATTTTACTAAGCCCTAACTATATAATGTAAAATTTTGAATTCGCCTTAAATGGTCCTTTTACATACTGAACACTTGGTGAAATTGATTAATTAATTAATTCTTACCCTCAATTGTTGATATATATATATATATATATATATATATATATACATACATACGTAAATACATAGATATATATATATATATATATATATATATTTTATTTAAAAAAAAAAAAAATATATATATATGGTTTGTCTTACTCTCTCGCCCAAATATGTATATATGTATATATATACATATATGTATATATATATATATATATATATATATATATATATATATATATATAATATATATATATATATATATATATTATATATATATATACACAAGAGTTAGGGAATGGGGTAGATAAAATCCAGAGTACACATGTGTCATAGCGAGTGAAACATCGGAAGTGGTAAATATACAAGCGTAATGTATACCGCAGGCCAAGGATATGTTGATTAAGTGAAAGTTTAAATTGTTGCAAGGGGGTACATGTTGACACATGGAAGATTCAATCAGATTGTGTAGAGTGCACAGTAGGAGAGGAGAATTTCAAAGAAGAGAGAAATAACGATTAAAAGAAGACCAAAGAAAAAAAGACATAAGTGGGTGAGAAGAAAGTAGAATTTAAGAAAGGTTATTTGACCGGTTGTATTCAATAGGATTATTGTGGTTGAATCACAGATATTAGCACGGGGAGTGGTATTTGGAGAAATGATAATGTGGTGGAGAGAGGGTATGGAAATATTTTTGGTCAAGGGAGAGGAAAAACTATGCATGCAGAAGGAAGCAAAATAGAATGGTCAAGAATCGTGGCGACTACTACTAGCAATCAATTAAGGAGTGTATATTGTGTGCCATGAGCGTGTTTACATTATGAAGTAGTAGATGTGCATGTTGGTGCATGTACTTGTAAGTTTACAAAGTCGGTTGGTAGGAGGGATGAGTTAGGTGAAATAAGAGATCAACTTTTTTTATAAATAGTAAGGAAGGATACAGGTAGAAATATGCAAATGACAATAAGGAATTAAAGTGAAGATTAAGAGGATTTATAGTTAAATTTAACATATTGAGATACATATATACTACTTACTAAGAATTGAAAATTGTGTTTTTTCAAAGCTGCTCATAGCTTCTTCAAGCAGAGAGAGATGGGCGAATAATCCTGATGGCTTCTGCTATGTCTTTGGCACCTCCACACTTATTCGTTAAAGGCGCAGTATCATAATATTTGCGAAAGGGGAATATAAAGCCTATTCTGGAATTCTTCTTGTCGCCCAAGACAAAAAAATGGGCCTCTCATGTTGTGTGTCATAACTGTCAGGATATGTTTCGTGTTTAGGCAAACAAAAACGAAAGGGACAGCCGTTTGGAGTTTCTACCGCTTGACAAGTGATTGTTATTTTGTATGGTCAACACAGAAGTCACCGGAAAGAAAAATACCAATAAACTACCTTATCGCAATATTCTTTCAGCAATTAGACCTATACCTATTCTGCATTCTGAGGCACTATGGATTCCAGTTTTCCTTGGGTTTACCTCTTCTGGAGACGAAGCGAGCGAACAAGTTTACGAAGATTATAACGAAGATCAAGAAATTCCAAGGCCCCTCTTTTGGTACCGAAAAATCAGTTCCTCAACCGTTTTGCCATACAGAACTGAATTATTTACAGCGTGATTTGGGACTCTACATGATTTCAGCTGAAGTTCTAGTGACCAGGTTAAAAGAAAAACATTTACTTGGCAAAGCTGCAAATGCTTCTTATTTTCGGAAAGATTTTTGTGTCATTTTGTTCAAAAGAGAAACATTTTGTTTACTGCCACGATATTCCCGGTCTTCTTCAGGTATTAGAAGTCACCTCGTACTACAGTCCCACTGACTGGCTGTTTTTCCTAGATAGTTCTAAGCGTATCCTAAATTGTGTTCTCCTACCCAATGTCAATATTAATTTACCTGTCCCAGCCGATCACTCAGTGAATTTGAAAGAAGAATACAATGACATAGAAATGGTTATTGATCAACGAAAATAACATGGGCCCAACTGGAGTATTTGTGTAGACTTCAAAAGTGTCAATTTCTTCCTCGACCAAGAGAAAGGTTTCACATATATCCTTGATATCACTGCATATGCGATAGCCGAGCTCGAGAGAAATACTGGATTCAGAAGAAGTGGTCCATTCGTGAAACATTGGAAGCAGACATACCAAGTGTTGTGAACGATCCAATTGTCAGCTGAGAAAATATTATTTTCCTACCATATAAAGATGGGCTTGTTGAAGCAATTTGCTAAGCTATTGAATACTGATAGTAAATGTTTTCAACATATAATCGCTGTGTTTCCTGAGTTTTAAACTCCATTTCTTGTATAGTCACCTCGATCATTGCCATGTAAGTGATGAACACAGAGAGCGCTTCCACTAAGACCTCGGGACAATGGTAGAATGTTATCAAGGATGATGGCACAAAGACCTGATGACACAGCACTGCTGGAGCGTTAAACGATATTTCCATGTGAAACCAACAAACGCAAGAGCTCCAAGCACACATTATTGCCCGAATAACAACTATTTGTGTCTAATGTTCCATTCTAGTCAGGCAGGTTTTCAATTATGTACGCTTATCATTTGTATATAATAATGGCGAACAAAACTGGCACATGATAAAATTTATTCAACTCAGCATCGGTATAAGAAATATTATTTTTATAGCCCTATGGTGGTGTATTAACTCGTATATATGAATAAAGTTGGAATCTCAGTGCATAAATATTTATTGGATGCCACTTAGTTTGAAGATAGTATAACTAGAAAATTATCAGAGGGATTACATCAAATCTCTGGTAATATTCGAAATTTAGAAAATATAAAATAACCTTAGTTGCCCGGCGTCCAATATATAATGAAAAAAGGAGAGCAATCGGTTGACACGTATATTTTAAATGATCGGATTGCGGTAGTCTGGAACTATAACAGCATGCTCAAAGATACAACAATCCACTCGATTTACGAATCGAACCAGTGAACTAAGGGACAGGAGTCTTGAAAGCCTAACTCTAAGGTCATGAACCTTCATGTAGTTAAATATAAACATTGAGATGGAAAATTCTTTCATTTCCAAATATGAGCTTAATCCAAATAATTTTAACCCAATTCGCAAAATATATGCCAACAATATTCTTGATTAGATTCAATATATACTATGAATATTTGTTGTTTCTTATTTAAATAAATCAATGATATTTTAAAGCAATATATTATGTTGAGTATTGCATTTACATGTAATACTTCGGAGTAGAAAACCATTCAATAAAACCGAATTAGTCGTTGGCAGATGATAGAATAATACACTACACAGAAGTATGATTGAAATGTCTGCACCAGCAAGATATTTTCTTTCTGAAATATCCTAATGAAAGAGATGTTGTTCGTAGTTGAACATGCAATAGAATAATTTCTTTCAAATTTTTCAAATACCGTTTTCTTCTATTTCTCTTCGGCGGTATACGATTCCATAATTTATAAGATAATAATTTTTTTCTCGAAATAAAATATTGCACACATCAAATCATATAATGTTCTAAAAACTTTCTCAAAGATAAAAATAATCTATTCTTAAAGAGCTAGTCTTTTTGCAGTAAATTATGTTGGCATTCATGAGTTCTTGAAAAAGTAAACATGATATAAAATCAATAATATGTGTATATATATATATATATATGTAGTGTCAAAAATTCGTGTGAATTAATTCTAATTTCTGCGTTGAGTTGAAATTGTAAATTATAAGAAATCAAATAAAGTAAAATAGGCAATAAATATATAATTTCTGAAAAAAAATAATAATATTGAAAATGCAAGTTTGATTATTTTTGTATGATATATTGTTTTCTATCCGCATAACGATAACGAAAGGAATATTTCAAAAACAAATACGAGTAACATGGCAGTATAAAACAGAATGAAATTAAAGAGTGTTTCTTCACACAGTTTTCAGACGATGCTATTTTCTAGCAGCTTATAACTTCATTCATCTCACTATCATTTGCGTTTTAACGTTCCTTTTTAACAAATGAATAACAGAAACAAACGCGTTTGTATACACCTACACGGACTAATGCGTCTATGTATATATGTATGTGTTATACTAAATAATACGTCTATACATTTTAGCCTAAATTTTAGCACAAGGCCAGCTATTTAGAGGGATGTGTAATTCGATTATATCGATCCCAGTCATCAACATGTACTTAGTTCATCGACCCCGAAAGTATTAAAAGCAAAGTTGACTTCAGCAGAATTTAAACTCGGAACGTAAAGACGGAAGAAATGTCGCTAAACATTTTACCGGGTGTTATAACGATTCTGCCATCTTGCTGTCTTACATTGCATATATATTATAGATAAAGATAAAAGCTTGCTTTTTATACACAATACATACGTTGAAAGAAAAAAGTCCATCTTAGTTTCAGTTAATGTTGTAATATTAGTAACAACTCAGTGCCGTCTTCAAATGACCATGGAAACTTTAATCATGCAACCACGAATGATATAGGTTAAACTAAGTCTAATAAACCTCCGATTACCATATATAGTAGGGGATGGCAGCTAATTTGATTAATATGTTTCTGACACGATATGCAGTATTTACGGAATATGTTTGCAACCCCATCGTATATAAATCTAGGGTTAAATAATCGATTATTATATTAGATATATTTGCTATTCAAACTTGCTGCCAATAAAACAATATATATAGCGACTTAGTCTATCCGATATACTTGAGATTTTCGGACCACTGGGAGATTATAAGAAGTATCACCGTGGAAGGGTTAAAGAGCAGATGGTCAATAAAGAAATCCAAAATCAGGATGAAGCGTCTGCATTATCCCCATTTTTTCTGTTCAATATACTATAATATATGAATACAAGATGCCTTTACATTTGTCTACACAACCTGTTAACTAAAAACTATGGATATATTTTGTAGTATATAAAGTGTCTTTCGAAAAAAAAACGTTAAGATACTAATAACTTACCTGTATACGTGTGAAAAAATGTATACATACACATATATAGGTGATACAAAAATACTTCTTTCAATATTAAGTACATGCGTAGCTGTGTGGTGAGAAGCTTGCTTCCATGCCATATGGTTCTGGGTTCAGTGGGACCTTCGATAAATGTTTTCTACTGCAGCTTGGGGCCGACGTAAGATTTGTGAGCGGATTTCATAGACGGGACCTGAATAAAACCCGTTGTATATAGACATGTGTGTGTGTGTATGTGTGTGTGTGCGTGTGTGTACATGTGTTTGCGTGTGTGTGTGTTTGCCCCACGACCGCTTGTTAGCCGGTGCCAGTACGTTTATGTCCCTGCAACTTAAGGGTTCCGCAAATCGCATGGATAGAATAAGTGCCATGTTTATAAAATAAGCACTGGTGTCGATTCATTCGTGTCATTTGACTCAAGGCGGTGCCCCCGTATGGCCGTAGTGTAATGACTGAATGAAGTAAAAAGTAAAAATCAAATTTTAGTCCTATAAATAATGTATCTCATATATTGAATGATTGTAATATAGATGTCTTTGAATGGATCCAAATTAAATTTATGTTTTCTTAAAATAAAGATACTTCCCGAGTGTTATGTACTCATATGGTTGGATTTCCGGTTCTTTTGACGTATTTATTTCCCGCACTGCATTGGACACCGGTTTGACTCACGTCTACTCTTTTTTTTCAGCTGGGTGACCCGGAACAACGTGAAATGAAGTGTTTAGATCAAGAACAAAACGCGCCGCCCTGTCTAGGAATCGAAACCATAAATTTATGATCATGAGTTCAACACCCTAACTAGTAAGACCTTTACATATGCTTTTAGATATAATTATGTTTTTACGTCATATAAGAGTAATATTCTTAATATAAATATAAGAGTTATAGTCTTAATATAAATGATATAAATATAATCTAGATTATATTTCAATCATAAATATCAAATAAAATACATAATTAATTTATATTTATAATAAATTGACCTATTAAACAATGCTAATTACATTATTTTAAACATTACAATATTTTATAAATCACATCTCCCGTACTTGTGTCACTCTCACACTAAATACATTTGTTCTTATTTAGAAACTGAAAATAAACGTCTTAGATGTAAATTATGTTATATACTATAATATGCGAAATGGAAGATTGTAAACCAAAAATTCACAGATAAGGAGGTTGTTGGTATAAATAGAGCTACAACCAGCAAATTCACATTTTCGTTATATTATGTTGCTTGTTGTGAACTTAATGGCTGTCACAACAATTCTACTAACCAAAATCCGTATAGTCCCTTCGTTAAATATAGTGATAATAAAATATATTGAAGTTCGTTTGCTTTTGTTATTTATATGACCGAGATACTTAAATTATGACGACCTAGAATAACCTTTCGTAGCAAGGTACCTTTGGGCATTACAGTACAAGTCAATCCAATAAAGTTAACTTCTGTAAGTTGCAGCTGTCGTATAAAAGACTGTTACCAGCTTAACCTCAAATATATTGCGCTGCATATAATTAAAATCATTCAGCTTGTAGACAACGCGCTAAAACCCCACGAAAGGAGTGATGAACTGTTATACATTAATGCAGTTCATCTCATTATATACTGATCTTCAGTATTTTCCTAATCATACCTGTTATATTGAACACTTTAATCACAAATATATAACGAAGCTCATTTTGTATTGTTGGCTAGGTTGAATGCGATTGATTAAAAGAAACACTTTCACTGAATTCTGTTAACGTGTTCAAGATGCAGTTCTACAGACAACGAATTCTGAATATACATGAAATAAAGTAAACAAGAAGCAAATACAGATAACTTTCATTCTAATTTATCTCACATTCATTACAAAACCTTAACACCACATAATCTCACGTCTCAGTCGTAATATTCGTTTAATTTCCATTAAAGAAAGTGATCAATAACTTCATAGTATTTTTACCTCACATAAATTACAAACTGAAGGAAACGTCGAAGTTTTTATTAACGAATATATCCACAAGTACTTTTGTAATTCAAATTCATCTCATATTTGTTTTTCCTTATGCGTCACAATATATCACAGTATTTCTGTCTATTAAATTAGATTTATTGTTACACATTTATAGTTGGCTGTTAAAATATTTCCATGAATCTCCGGCATTGTTATAAACAAGAATATATAAATATGCGTAGGTGTATAATTTGATAATGCCAACAACAGCAGCAACAGCAACACACATACACACACGCACACAGGCATGCACCCACACAGAGATATATAGATACAGATAACTACATTGAGAGACACATACACACGTACATATATATATATAAGTGTGTGTATATATATGTGTATATATATATATGTATATATATATATATATGTATGTATGTATGTATACATATATATGTATATATATATATATATAATATATATATATATATATATATATATGTATGTATGTATGTATATATGTGTATACACACAGATACATACATATTTATTTGTATATCTTGCATTCCTTTCTCTTTTATCGTCTACTCGGTTCCACCATTGAACCGCGGCCATCCTTTCTCACCGCTTTCTCCCACATCTTCCTAGGGCTGCCCCTTACATAGTTCTCTCCCAAGTAGAGCTCGACACATCTTTATTAAATTCTCCTCATCCATACGCATCACACAATCGAACCAACGCAGTCTTCTCTCTTGCACATAACATCTGATACCTCATATACCCAGTTTTCCTCTGAAATCATTTACACTCTTTCTTGTGTGAACACTGATATTACCCATCCAAGGGGCATGCTAGCTTTATTTCTTTCAAGCCGTTGCAAGTCATTTGTAGTCAAAGCCAATGTTTAACTGGCATTCAGCATAGCTGAAGGTAAATTGGTATCATGCGATCTCCCTTCACTCTGAGTGAGAAGCCCTCAGTTACCAATAAATTTAATAATAATAATAATAATAATAATAATAACAATAACAATAATAATAGTATATATATATACATTCATATATATATATACATATACACACACACACACACACACATATATATATATAATATGTATATATATATATAATATATATATATATATATATATATTATATATATATATATATATATATACAAAAACACACACACATGTATATAAACATATTTATAAGTATGTATGTATATATGTATCTGCCCTCACACACACATACAGACAGCAGGCTTTCAGATTCTACTAACCAAACTCACAAGAAGTATTTGGTCTGCCTGCTACTGGAGTAGAGTACGCTTGCGAAGGGTAGCATGCAGCATACATATGCACATATGTACTTGCATACATACATACATACATGCATACATACATACATACATACATAAATACATACATACATACATACATACATACATACATACATACATACATACATACATACATACACATGAGAATATAAATCTTCCGTTTTAAATTTTGTTCAAACAGTGCGTATAAATCATAGAACCATCTTCATTTTGATCAACGTTTAATCTTACTGAAGTGATCAATTATTTATTAAATATATAAATCAATAGTTATGTATTATTTCACAAACATGAAAAACACAAGAACGCATATTTTCAAACACACACAAACTCAAATGCAAACAAACAAATCCGAAAACTATTGAATATTTATGTTAGTTTTCCTTTGTAGAATCTCCCTGCGGTGTATGACTAATTGCACTGTATTGGCGTTTGCGTAAAGAAACGTTATGAAATGAGATAAACAACATGTTAAAGTGCTGAGTTTCACCCGCAATAGTTCTTTCGGGGACTCGGAGCAGTGTCACGATAAACCTGGATTTATTTTTGATAATATTATCGTTTATGCATTTTTTAGCAATCCATGCTACAATTTATATTTTTTAATATCAGTGTAAATTAATATTAAATATTATATTTTGTTGCCCCAAGTAGCTTGAAATAGAAGGCGATATTAAGCTGATAGGTCCTGAAAAACTTTCCCACACTGAGAGGTTGTACAGACTTCTTTGTTTTTTGAGAACTGATAAATTCTCTGTCTTCTGTCGTTGCTCTGTGATCGTCGGGCGATTCAGTTTTCAATACTAGCAAGTAATGCAGGTAACGATTCTTTTGGTATACCGAGTAAAAGATACAAGTTCTTCGTTCAAATTCCACCGAGGTCGACTTTGTCTTTCATCCTTTCGGGCTCGATTATATATATATAACAGTTACGCACTGGGGTCATATATCGACCCCGGTGCGTAACTTGTTTGTCCCCTCTGTGTTTAGCCCCTTGTGGGCAGTAAAGAAATATGTATTTTAATTTTCTAGATATGTGTTCCTCTATCTGTCTGTATATCTCTCAATCTATGCAACTGTCCGTGGTTAAGCGACATTATCGTGCTTTTCAACTGTGTATAGACATATATCATGAAGTTTAGATGGCTATAATATATACATACATGCATACAGAAGTTTATCATTAAAAGATACATGAGCATGTCTAGATATGCAAGTATATGCATGAGAAAACATACATAAAACAAAACATCCAAATGTGTACATATACATACATATATGCATACATAAATACCCTGCTGTTTATGTTAAAATTCTAATGAAGGAAGCTTGGATCTAGGTTAGAAACCGGCTCTTTCACTATTATCGAGAAATCTTGAAATAAAAGGGAATAATAATATACATACATGTACCAACCAATTTACACAAAATCTTGAAGTATTTGGTTTTACAGAAAAGAGCAAACGAAATTACCGTTGATCTCCAGATCCAATATATTAGTGGGACAGTGGAGATATGTAAGACATTCTAGAAATTCTTTATGTGAGATTCTTATGCGAATAGATGAACATAATGCGAATAGATGCACAAATAGATGCACACAATCGACAGTTTAACCAACATACCAACGCGATTCTCAAACACCGGGAACTTTCTTAACGCAAAAATTCTTCTTGTCTTATCAGCAACCGACTTAAACTCTCTCAAGAAGAACTTGAATTATACTCAAGGAAAAACCTATTCATACATACATACATTCATAAATACATACATGCATTACATGCATACATAGATACATACATACTTACATTAGAGAAGTGAGAGGTGAAATATAATGGTATTAGTGATGGTGGTGGTAACAGAATATGAGGAAAAGATAATGGTGGGCCGGCTATGGTATTCTGAGGAAATAAAGCATGAGGGTAGCTGGACCTTGAAGGGTTGTTGAGTGGTGGTTAATATGTCATCAGTTGTGCTAGCTTTGACCGTGACTGTTCGTCATATTGTTTATGTTTATGTTGTTGTTGTTGTTGTTGTTGTTGATGCTGTTGAATTATTGTTGGAGGAAATACACGTTGAACTTTTTCAGTATGTTTTATCTGGGTCTGTATCTGCTTCTCTGATTTGTTATTGAACAGCTGGACTCTTCTTTGGGGAATAAAATTCAGACATAGAGCATGTGTGTTTTCAGTTTGATAAACACAAAACTCATGCATTTATGCGGATGTTGATTTTATTGTCAGCGCATTTTGTTTATTGTAGATAATTTGTGTAGTCGTGAGTCTGTAAGAGCATTTAACATTGATATATAGATGAGGGAGACAAAAGTGCGTGAGTGAGTACGAACATATAAGTTTGTAAGATCAATGGATTTATCAAAACAATCAGAATTAATTCCCAGTGTTCTGACATGTCTGTGATCATAGTAACATGATGGTTCCCTATACGATTGCACCTACCGTAGAGTTTTAAATCTAATCTTCATGATTTTACAGACACTGCTAATTTGCATCTGTTTCTCCACATGTTATATAAACTTATTTACATTTTTAGATTCATTCGTACATACATATATGCAAATATATGTACACGTGTGTGTGTTTGTATGAGTCTGTGTGCGCGTGTGTGTGTGTGTTCATTTTAAGCTGGAGCTCACTAACGAATATACACATTCCAGAACATGTGTCTAGTATTTATTTTAATTCGAGTGTTAGTTGGAAAAAAATATATATAATACCCATACGCACACGCGCGCGGTCTAACATTCTGCATATTAACGCCACTATATATAATGTAGGCGTAAGTTTGTAAAACTTTCAATATGACGTTTTTTTACCACGTCTCATAAAATCAACACCGGAAAAATAGGAATTTGTAAATTTAACTGTCGAAGAATTTAGGGTATATATCAGACGTGAAACCTGTATACGTTTTGTTGTAATTCCCATTATTCTGATGTCCACATATAATTTTCTTCTGTAAAATATTACAATCATTATCGTAAATTTTCTTTTCTAACATGTTTTTCTTTGTATCTCAATGCCTGATTTCGACTTTTTAAACCGAAAATATGGTGCCTCTATGTATCACACTTGTAATTTATAATTTGATTTATAGCATGTAAGGTTATGTCTAATATCAATGTCTGTTAAATTGTTAAAACGGACAACTCAGCCATTCTCTAAAGTAACAGCGCAACGTGCAATCACAAGAGATAAAATTCAATAGGAAGAAATCTATACCACTTTCTTTGCAGATGATTAAATGTTTGTAAGAGAAATATATACACACACACACACATACACACACATACACACACTAATGCATGAGTACTTGTTTGTCTGTGTGGAAGATCAAAAGACGCTTCCTCGTAGTTGGAAAGCATCAAAAGATATTGTTAAGCATAGCAAAAAAAAATACAATCATCAAACATCAGAAATCTCAAATGAATTTTAATAATGTTAAAGGCAAGAAAAATTAATAATAACTGAATAAATATAAAGACTATTTTGAGGAGCATGGAGATACATAGATCAGAATATATTCATGCATAGATGAAATATAGAATTTTTTCAATTCGATTATTGTTTTTACACAAGACATAAAGAGGAAATGAAAAGTGGTTTATGCTGAGGAGGTGGTGGTGCGTTTACTGGAACATATAGCCAAGCGGAATGATATCTCGTTTTCAAGCAATCTCTTGTTTCTCAAACATGATTTATTTCCTTGATATTTGGTAACATGACATTATCTAACCAAAAATATTAATAAATTTTGGGGAATAATTTCGTTTAGATTTCATAAACTGTACTGAGTATGATTCAACAGCAGAATAATATCGTGATTATTTGCTGAAAAGAAATAACAGCTAAATATCCCCAAATTCGAAATCGACAGGCATAAGATAATTGCGGTTATATCAGAAGAGACAGGAAGGCCATTGCTGTAATCTGGATTTTAAAAAATGTGTACTCGATCAGTGCTACCTTGCTATTAAACATATTAACTTTTAAAAGAATAGCAAAATGGTGATGTTTTTTGTATGATGTTAGTCATGTTAAGAGTGCACGTTGATAAATACTGGTTGATAACAAAAACGATTAAAATTACTTTGCTGCCCCCAAACACTACAACATCTAAACCAGTACTTTCCTAGCTGTAGTCTGCAAATGTAGTATTAGGGGTCCGTGATCATGTTCAGCTGACAGACGTTTCAATATCCTGGGGTCCGTCGGAAAACTCATTTAAATAAACGGGATACTTGGCAATGAAAGCTTTGGGAACCACTGATATACACTCTCGATAAAGATATACCCACCATCTAGAAAAATATCAGGAGTATTGAGGGCTAGAAGAAAGGCTGAAGACGCTCGACCTTTATTCTCTAGAAAAACGACGACGCCGTGGTGATCTCATTCTTGCTCACAACATCATAAGCGGAAAGTGTAACCTCCCGAAAGAGCTGTTCTTCACTCCATTTCCAGAGCGTCGGCTGCGGGGTCACTCTGAAAAGGTCTATCTGCGACGATTTCATCTCAATCGGAGGAGAGGGGCTTTCTCCGTCCGGGTTGCGGATCCGTGGAATAAGCTGCCGGACGAGATAGTGAAGATGCCAACGACCGCTCGGTTCAAAGTCTCCCTTGACCACAAGTGGCCTGAACTCTTTACATGAACACCACCCTGTACATAACTCCATGTCCCCCTACATGGCCTTGCTTTTTGCTTTTTGAGCCCAAAAATTAACTAACTAACTAACTACCACGCGTGCATTCGCGTCCGCACACATCGCTACGTTCCGAAATATAACAGACAAAATATATTTATAAGTCCTTTCAAGTAAGATACTTTGCTTAGAAGGCAAGATTAGCGTATCTTAATTGAAAATTTAATGTGTTACCTTTCACGCTTCCATTATTTTTTCAGAAAAACAAGGCCATACACACAATCATTTATATATATATATATATATATATATATATATATACATATACATACATCACGTGGCTACGTGACTGACTATCAGATGTTGCTACACATCGCTGGGCACAATGCGCTTCGCATTGTTTCAGTCTTAAAATGACGCCAGTCCGCTGGCTAAGCGAGCAGGCCTACTGAAGAAAGAGTGAGAGAAAGTTGTGGCGAAAGAGTACAGCAGGGATCACCAGCACCCCCTGGCGGAGCTTCGTGGAGCTTTAGGTGTTTTCGCCCAATAAACACTCACAACGCCTGGTCTGGGATTCGAAACCGCGATCCTACGACCACGAGTCTGCTGCCCTAACCACTGGGTCATTGCGCCTCCACCTATATGTATATATACATATACATACAAACATACATACATACATATATATATATATATAATATATATATATATATATATATATATATATATATATATACTTATATATACATTTGTGCATGTATATGTAGGTATATGTATACATACATACACACACACATATACATATTTGTATATATGTATATGTATATATATATATATATATATATATTATATATATATATATATTATATATATATTTGTGCATGGCCGCAGAACCAACTAGTACCGTGTTCATTAGCTCAATTATTTCAGAACTCTAAAGATGCTTTGACCCATCACTGAAACAAAGATATCCAGTACACACGCACCTGCAGCTAAACCTAAGACATCTTTTGCCCAGTTATGGTACATGCACGTGATGCAGGTGTTCTTTCGGAAAGGCTTAGCACCAGAAGTATAGTCTTTTGTGTTAGAGTTGAAACGTAAGATTGTGGGCATAAACAACTGCCAGAGCGGTACTTTTCTATTTTGAACTAGGGACTGGTGAGAATGCCGTATAGATTCTTGGATCTAGATGGCCTGTTTGAGGCCATATTGTTTTTTAGTAATAAAATGACACTAGAACTTCACATGCACGCTAAGATTTTACGGGTTAATGGATAGACGATGTAAAAAATAATTGATAAGGTACTTAGTTTCCATAGGTTTGAAAGGTATCAGAATACGAATATAGGAATACAAGCAAATCAGTACACGTAATTTTATAGTCTAAAATATTTACTTTAAATGTTTGTATACATAAAGATATCTGTAGGTGTATTTCTGTGTAACTATTTATTTATGCATACATATATACAAGCATACATACATATACATGTGTGTATGTACGCGTGTTTGTGCGTGGGTATGTGTGGTTTATGTATGTGTGGTATAAATCTACGTATATATATATATATATATATATATATATGCATTTACACATATATCTCAATAAAATGTGTGCCATCACTCAACGCAAGCAGAGAACGATATTGAGAAAATAACAGTACTAAAGAGTAGTATTTATTTGCTAAAGTAAATTGGCAGTCTTGGTTAGGAAGATGTTCCTCCTTTTTTTATATCCCCAGGGCAACATATTTTCGAGCTGGCTACCGATGGAAACTGCATCTTTAGACCTCGAACAAGGTAGGTAATGTCCACCCCCCTCAGATTTAAACGGTACCTGTGTACCATGGTTTCTGGGTTATTTCCCTTGGTCGGCATAGGACGACGGCTGGCACGAGATGGCAGCACTAGGTCTTGTTCATATATATACTTTTATAGTGACACACAGACACTTGTCTCGTAAAGAAGAAAGCAGGTAGTCTTAAATCTCTGTGCTAGAAGTAAGTAGTAACAGTACTACAGAGTAACATCTATTTGCTAGCGTAAATTGCAGTCCTGGTTAAGACGATGTTACTACCATTTTTAGTTTCATTCCACTTTACGCTGGCAAATAGATTTTACACTGTAGTACTGTTACTTCTTACTTCTCGCTCAAAAATTTAAAACTAAATGGTTTCTCTTTACGAGACCAGGAATTGTGTGTCACTTTGAAAATATATTCTTTGAACAAGGCCTAGTGCTTCCATCTTGCGCCAACGGTCATCCTATGTCGACCAAGGGTAATATCCCAGAAACCGTGGGTGATACAGATAATTTGACATTATTTTTTAAATTCTGCATGCAAAAACGTATGTGATGCATGTGATATTTTTCCTTCGGACAAATTCTTTGTTGACCACTGTTATTCTTATCGTAATTTGCAAATCCAAGTATGAAAACGTTACTCAACTTTGGAGTTTTGGAGACAGACACACATACACAGCCACACATACACCCATCACTTCATAAATGAATATATAAACTTATATATATGAATACATACATCCACATGCACTTATATATTAATGATGTACACAAATGCATGACAGGTATACATAATACTGAAATATGCATAAAGTAAACACATGCAGACAAATATATCAATATAACAAATTAAAAAGAAAATAATAGAACCATACAATCAATGAGTAGACAAAAGAAACAGAAAGAAACAGTAAGATAATACATGTTGATTTTATTAGGTATTTCTGTTTATTTAGAAACATACAGTGAACAGGTCAGATGCTAAACTGTAAACTTCACAGAGTACAACCTTAAAGTTGATACGGGTCCGCTAAACGCGGAAAATTTCTGTGTCAGTATTGGCTAAAAATATACAGCTTTTTCAAGTTTTAAAACTCTGTAATATTTTTCTCCATTTTGTTCTCCACAACATCATACTTTCAAAATAACGAGACTGGAAGACTACATTATTATAGCCGATTTTCAAATTTTTCTGTCTTTTAAAATATACATATGTTGCGAATGAATGAAATACTAGATCCTTTAAAGCTGTGTTCCTCTATCGCTAAATATATATAAATATATATATATATATATATATATATATATATATATATTATATATATATATATATATATATATATATATATATATATGAGTAACAAAGATGAACAGGCATCAGCTCATTAAAGCCGTTTCAAGCGATTCCTTTAATTGATTAATTGAGACATTACACCATTGCAAAGAAACCACTTTCGTCAGATGACTGCATAGACTTCAAACACAAATGGAAAGCAAACTGCTTTAACATATTTGTATCAGCGACGGAGCTCAAATACTTACGTTAATTCTGATGAATTTGTACAGAATGAGTTTAGAAAAATAGACTCGAATCTACTAGAATTTAGATGTTAGTGGAGGTTTTAGTGGGAGTAGCTACCTACACTTCGAAGACAATAAGGGGAATGTAGTCTTCAAACATCCAAAATTAAATTTTTTTAGAGTTGTAGCTGTTTTCTAGGCATAGGTGATAAATTAATATCACGACAACCTACTAGACTATCTACGTACTGGAATCATACAACCGGCTTTGTCTACACCAAAGGGTAAGGCTTGGGGTGGTAAAAGAAAGGGTAATGCGTGATAGAAGGGGGATGATAATTTAAAGAAAGAAGGATAAGAAGAGCTATTAATACTTATTATGATTGTCATTTGAAAGTGAATGCAATATAAAAAACTAAATGAATATGTATTAGAAATTAGGGGTAGAAGAAACGTACAGACAAGAAAGGAAGGAGCACATAGGAACTTAACATATTTATAGTGTTAAAGCAAGATATAATGCTAGAATTTACAATTAGAATGTTTAATAAGGAAATACATTAAGATATAAGATAAATATTAAGACTTTTCATAAATGAAATATATAGAATATCCTGATAAAATATTATATGATGAATGTATAACGGAAATATGTATAATAGCAATAGATACCTACAGTATGCAATTAAACTGATATTAAAACCATTCGCGTTAAATTAGGATGGGTAAAGACAGGAAACAGCAAGAAATGAGATCTAATGTAAAGAGGAAATAAATTAGAGATACTGAATATATAAAGGAATGCGTTCAAATACAAGATTTAAACAAATGCAGTCCTATAATCACATAATGAATATCATGTATGATTGATAAAATATAATAAAATAAGATTACGATGTGCAGCGAATTTTACGAAAAAAGTATAAATTATCACAAATTTATGTGGTATAAAACTATAAAAATATATCATAGATATATAAAGGCATAAAAACAAAATATAAGAATTTGTAAGATACAATGTGTAATTAAAAATATATATTGATATAAATCCATGAAAATATTAAAAAGGGTATTAAAGGTTTAAAATATAAAAATATAAATATAAAAAAAATTATAAAATATAAGAAAAAATTTTTAACATATCTTTTTATACGAACATATAAAAATATAATATAAAAGGGTATAAAAAGATATAAGGAAGGATATAAGACGAAATAAAATAAAATTAAAAACGTTTATTTCTAATATTGGTATATAGTAAAAATTTATATCCGGAAAATTGTTATTAATACAAAATAAAATTAACATATAAATATACCAAGTTTTAATAGAGAAAAAATGTATATTTGCAAATGGATTTATAAGATATATCTAAAGTACATGAAAGAAAATGATCGAAGTAGAATAGTAATAGATCTTAGAGGGTATATTTTATATTTAGGTGAGTTGCGGATTTTAAGAATCTGTTAAAAAAACATAAATATATTATATAAACCATAACAGAAGTTATTCACCCCTAGAAAGAGGCAAATACATATTGTAATTATTAAAATACTATAGATCGAAGTGTCACTAGAATGCTTTATTGAATATATTTCGACATCACAGAGAGGATGCTATGGATGATGCGGCATACCGAATAAGTTATGTCACAAAAATACAGTAAGATATAATTATTAATTAGTTTGCGTTTATCTTTATATTTGAATATTTCATATATCTTCATACAACATAGTTCACACCCATACCGGATCTTTGCGTAAGGTTGAGGTCTACGCTCTATATCCCACTTTAGTTATTCAAGCGTTTCCTCGTATTTATTGAGCATCCGATATAAATAAAGTTATTAGTTTCTCTTAGTACTGTATAGAAACTAATAGTACGGAATTTTTTCAACTATTTCTGACACATGCGACCTGTTTAGCAATCAACACCATAAACTTCACATACCTGTTTTTGAACTCCAGTAGCTTTCTTTCCTTTACGGAAATAAAAAAAAGCAAAATGTGGTGAAAACTTTTGTTTGTGCATTCTATGTTAAAATTGACACTGAACTAACAGCTTCAAACAAAATTACGCGCAATTTGCTTCTAAAGTAAGCTAAATGTTACGGATATCAAAAGTCAAAAGGAAAAAAATCATATTGACAAAAATTATTGAAATATATTTCACGAAAAACTAAATTACTTGTTTGCTAATCTAATACAAATAACATTTCCTGCTAAGTACTAACCTAATAGCGGACAGTGGAATATTTCTCCACAATTGCAACTGCAATTATTATTATTAGTAATTTTCTAATCCTTTTATTCATGATTATAGTGTCATTATTTCCGGGTACTGTTCAAATTCATAGAAGTATTATCAAGGGCTATGTCGCTATTCCTCGAGTTATTATAACAGGTATTATTACTTATATTTATGTTAACCCTACTATCCTGTATTGTATCATTAGATGCTATGCAACCAACGTATAAGGCTATAGTAGCAAACACTTACCCAAGGTGCTAAGCAGTGTAACTGAGCCCGGAACCATGTTGTTGGGAAGCAAGCTTTTTACAGCCAAGCCTCGTCTGCACCTACAGAGCCACACTGTGTCTGATAAATATCTCGAAATAAACGATAACTCATTGCCCATTGAAACGAAGTTAATACACATTGTAAATGTTACCTAGAACGCCACCAAGAATTTTGCCCGGCGTGGTAACGATACTTATTTCTTTATTGCCCACAAGGGGCTAAACATAGAGGGGACAAACAAGGACAGACAAAGATATTAAGTCCATTACATCGACCCCAGTGCGTAACCGTCTTAATTTATCGAACCCGAAATGATGAAAGGAAACCTCGACGGAATTTGAACGAAGAACGTAACGGTAGACAAAGTATTTATTTCTTTCCTACCCACAAGGGGCTAAACACAGAGAAGACAAACAAGGACCGACAAACGGATTAAGTCGATTATATCGACCCCAGTGCGCAACTGGTACTTAATTTATTGACCCCGAAAAGATAAATGGTAAAGTCGATCTCGGCGGAATTTGAACTCAGAAGGTAACGGTAGACGAAATAGCGCTAAGCATTTCGCCCGGCTTGGTAACGATTCTGCCAATTGGTCGTCTTCTCACTAGCAGCAATAGTAATTCAAATAAAGTTATTTGAGTGTATTTATGTTATTTCTCATTTTTCTCATGTCACCTCTTTGAATGTAGAACGGGTTTGAAAGATGAAAATGCTAACATGATATCTAAGACACAACATTTATTTTGCTATTTGCATATATATCTAATTCCAGTTACATTAACATTTTGCCTTCTTCTATCTCCTCTCACTCTTATCTAACCCCCATAGATATTTTACGTTTTAAAGATTTCCTTTTCATTCATTTTCATCAGCAATTTACATCATGAGAGGAGCAGAAAAAACATTTGACATCATATTTCTGCCTTGAAATGTATGCGTCAGATGTCAAACTTTCAATCGACATTGTTTCACTGTTGAGCACAGAATCCTTACATTGGCAGCATTAATAATGAAATGTGTAATTTCACAAAGGTTTGATTAATTTATTACGCTTCATTACAAAATCCGAAGACGCAGTTTTTATATTCAAAATAGATAATACATGAGGGCTATAGATTGACCCCATTTCTTTCTGTACAAATTATTATTATCATCTAACTTCTTGCCTAGAAATTGTTGGCCTTGAGCCTAAATTTGAGATCATTATTATTATTATTATTATTATTATTATTATTATTATTATTATTATTATTATTATTATTATTATTGAGTGAGACAGCAGTACATGCCATCAAATTGACAATGGGGTAAAATATGCGAAACCCAGTATACCCATCCTGACTACCCATCTGATAAGGATACACCAGGCACATGCATCCAACCATATGTGCGTGACATGGTGATCTCATATCAAGATAAACAGCACGTGATCTTGCAGGTGGGATCAGTTACAATTTTCTTCTGGTCGAGTAACCCATCCCGCTCAAAAGGACCCTGAGTAAGAGTTGTTTAAGGATGTTGAACGAAATACCCATGTTTCCAAAGGTGAATTATTCAAACCCCAAAGAACTCCTCTCAACACATGACTATAATGCTCTCCCACTACTTCTGCTCGTGATCAGAGAAGCACATATCGTCAGTCACTAAGCGACATGCTCAACTGTTTAAGGTCAAATAATGAACAAGCAAATCTGTGGTATTGAGCAGAATATTTGCTGTAGCCCATCTTTATACCAAGACAAAACAATGTACATGATAACACTTCCAATCAGTTATTATTATTATTATTATTATTATTATTATTATTATATTATTATTATTATTATTATTATTATTATTAATAAGTCTTCACATGTGGCGGCCACGCTCGAATCATCGCTGGTGAGTTTTCTCAATTTTTACTTGTTTCTTTGCCGTTTTCTATCGCTGAAACTGTAATTATTGTTTCCAAGTATCTTCTGAAAGAGTTTCATTTCAATCACAGAACGGGCGGAAAGCCCTTTCCGAAAACTTTCTCGGATATATTTTTTAATCTATCACTTTAGTGGTAGGAGGAAATGTATCTGTTTCCTCGTGTTGAATCGACATCCGGCATAGTGGTCAACGAAGCATATCGATCGCCACCCCCTTTGACTTTTGCAAAGAACCTATTGATAAGAACACCACTAACACCAACACCAACACCATCACTACCATCACCACCAACATCAACAACAAAGTCAACGGCCAAAACAAGACCACAAACACCAGCATGACTCGTGACAACACCAACAACAGCAATAATGACATTAGCAAGAACAACACCAACAGCAATAATAGTAGTAACAGCAACGACAACGACAGTATTATAGCTATTAGCAGCAGTATCGGCATCAATAACAGCGCTGACATCTACGGCATTATCAATAGTAATACTATTTACGAAAGAGTAACGAGAATACACATCGGAAAGAAAAAATTTCCGTCGCAAATATGATAAATACATGGACCACTAATTTCTTGTAAGGGAAAGCAGAGGCATTTAAAAAAAAAAAGAAAAATATAATTCGACCTGGTGTCATGACGCTTCCGGTTGAGGAAAGGATTTCCACCAAAAAGAGAATGATGATTTATAAGTAGAGAGAGAAGCCGCTATACGCTTCCCCAGCTGAAATAGAAAATTATCTGGAGGAGGTGTGGTCATCCGTAGTTTATGTCTGTCGAATAAAACAAAAGAGGAAATATGTAGGATGGCTACAAAGATGTGCTCCTCTGACCATTATGTGATGGTCCCTTTATACATGTGACGTTGTGTAGCCAAGCTCAGGGTCCTAGACATACTTCCTCATAGAGAGCAGGCCAGATTAATGGCCATGCTAGAGAAGCACGGGGGGGGGGTGTTAAGCTTACGATGAAGCCCTCAACATAACAGAACAGGAGTGTCCATTGAGTTCCAGGTTGTGTTTGCTCCGAAAGAAGCTCATGCTATCCCGAATTTTTTTCTTGTTTTGGAGAGTGCGAGGAGATAGGGGTAGTCGTGGATGTTGGGAAACACAGTTTTACGTCTGTGGCAAAACTGGTCACTTAAAAGCTTTCTGCACTCATGTATCTAGATTGAATCTAAAAACTGCGTCTCCGGATTTTGTAATGAACCATAATTAATTAATCAAACCTTTGTCAAATTACACATTTCATTGTTAATGCTTCCAATATAAGGATTCTCTGCTCAATAGTGAAACATAAGTGTAGATTGAAAGTTTGACATCTGACGCATACATTTCAAGGCAGAAATATGAAGTGTGAGAGCAATACATTCCACCATAGCGACGGGGGGAGGGGCGATTATACGAGCCCAATATACCCATTATAACTACCTGTGTGATAAGGATGCACCAGGCACATGCATCATCATATGTGCGCGATACGGTTATATTATATCAAGATAGATAGCGCATGATGTTGCAGGTGGGACTCAGTAAGATTTTTTTTCGGGTTGAGTAGCACATCGTGCTCAATAGGTCTCTGAATACGGTTTATTTAAGAATGATGAACTAAACACCCATGTTTCCAGAGGTGACTTATTCAAACCCTAAATAACTCAACACATGGCTATGACGTCTCCTATTACACATATCTATGACATCTCCTATTACTGCTGATCGAGATCAGAGATGCACATATCGTCAGCCACCAAGGGACATGGTCAACTGTTTACGGTCAAACAACTGACAAGCAAATCTGTGGTATTGAGCACAACATTTGCTCCAATATTTTATACCCAGACGAAACGATGTACATGATTACATTTCCAATCAGTTAAGATCAGAAGCCATGAGAGCCACTGTCTGGTACTGCATCAGGGCATTTATTGTTATTATTATTATATTATTATTATTATTATTATTATTATTATTATTATTATTATTATTATTATTATTATTATTATTATTATTATTATTATTATTATTATTATTATTATTATTATTATTATTATTATTATTATTATTATTATTATTATTATTATTATTATTATTATTATTATTATTATTATTATTATTGCTATTATTATTATTATCATTATCATGTACACTCAAGAAATTAGACTGTTGGAAAAAGAAAAATCCTAATTTGGGGCTTAGATGTCAAGTACCCTCCAATCGGACTACAACAAGTAGTCTTAGATTCCAAGAACCTTTATAAGTATCTTAGTTATCACTGTTTTCTGGATCTGTACAAAACTGGGTTTTACGCCTATTTTTTCTTTCTATATGTCCAGTCTTTAGGGACAGTTTCTAATTCCTATGTCAATTACTGTTCAAAGTCAGTGTGGTTCTCCATGATCTCGTACTTACAGACAAAATGTTTCGCAGAGTAGGTGCTACTTTATACGTTTCCGGGCATTTCTTAATCCAGCTATGTGGTAGACTATCAAAAGCATTTTTATAGCCTATCTAGACAAGTTTTTGTGTCGTTTGTGACAATCTTCCAAGATCATCATATTGATAAGTAGCTTATCTCTACAAACCATAGGATCCACGTTTACATCATTTTTGCTCATTAGGGAATATCCCACATTCTATTAAAAAACAACTGTAGGTATATTTAACCAAGACAGATGTTAGCATTTTATACGTTGTTGTTAAGCAGGTAATGGGTCGATTAATGTCTGGTTCATTTGCTTCTTAATTTTTTGGAAGTAGGAATATTACACCATTAACTAGCCAAAATGGAATCATACTAGGTTGTTGCAAAACATTATTGTAAAGTTTTGTTATCAGTCCATGGCTTTCTGGGAAGGCATTCAACCAGAAGATGAGAATTTTATCCTCATTTGAGACTTCCATTTACTTGGCTTCCTTACATCTTACATCCTCTCGCTTGCTACCCTCCCACTTTTGCTCTTCTAAGAAGTCTAAGTCAGTAGATATTCTATCAATTCAATGGGCCTTTTCATTGTGTGTTTTTTCTTCTGCCCAAATATTATTCCAAAACTCTTGCACTTCTTTTGATGACACAGACTCTACAGTAGCTGGAATTTTCCTTGTCTTCCTGTAAACATTTTTGGGGTTATTTTTAAACATGCTGTTGTCCTGGAACAATATAACGCGCTGTTCATAGCTTGCTATGCGGCCAGCTTTAGTACATACCTTTTGCTTGATCGTTTTTATTGTGGTATCGATGTCAAACATAGTTTTCCTTTAATATTTGTTTCTTTAATTTTCCAATTTTTGTTACATTGATAGTCTTGTCAAACTTAAGGTTTTTTTAACATTCTTTTCAGGCATAACTTTGTGTTTAATACGCTCTTTCCAAGTAGACTTTTTGTGGGAATGATGTCGTTTTCTAATCTTTTCACCACATAGAATCGTTGAGATGTTTCGCAGATGCATATTACATGTGGTTGAGATCTGTAATATAAACATCAGTAGCTGAAATGTTATCCTTAAGTGCAAGGCGGATTTTATCACTTAGTGCCGGGTTCATCCATACTGGTTTCTTTACTTTTCAGCCATTCAATCATGATTTGATGTTTTAGATCATGTAGTTCTGTTGAGTCAATTTCTCTGTGAGTTTCTACATCTATTTGATTTTCATCTACCTTAGTGTTTATAGTTGGTTCAAAGAGTATTTCACTTTGCTTACCAGGTATATTAACTCTTTCAATCATTATTGCCTATTTTCAGACCTGGGTTGGTCTATAATTATTTCCTCATTAGTATCTTCTTTTGCTGCAACTTCCTTCCTTTTATACCTTAATCATTGTTTAATTTGATCAGTCTCTAATTCAATAAGTAATTTCTTTTTCATAATGTTTCTTTTGATGTTGGCAAGTTTGTTACTGTTTATGTATGGTTTTACTTCAAGATGCTTTTGTTTACAGTTTAAGTAGGTTTGTAGTCTTATATTTATTTGTGGGAAAATATATGGCATGATAGAAGGCCTTGAGAACATCTTTATTATCTTCCGCAGATCATTTTTCATTCTTGTTCGTTTAGTTATTTGATGATGAGCATGATCGGCAATCTGTTCGAATATTCCGGTTGTGGGGTACTTCCAGCTCCTGTGTTTCGGGAAGATTTGAACCAGTAGCTGATTTAGTTCGAAAAATATTAAAAACAACTTTGTTTTTTTTAGCTTCGTTTGTGAAACGTGTTTTCATATGCGTGTACGTGTGTCCTGTAAATTTCACGTAGTTGTGTAAACTGTGGGGGGTGTAATCCTATGGGTATTAAAATGTATATATACTTGTGTAGACATTCGAGTATGTACGTAATTACTCCATTTTTATACTTACTGTTTGTTCAATTTTATTTTTAATTTGTAAACTCTCCGGTGTAGATTTCGCGTGTGTATTTCGCATATGTTTATGGTTGGTTCAGCGAGTATTTTACTTTGCTTATCAGTTATTATTATTATTATTATTATTATTATTATTATTATTATTATTATTATTATTATTATCATCATTATTATTATTATTATTATTATTATTATTATTATTGTTATTATTATTATTATTATTATTATTATTATTATTATTATTATTATTATTATTATTATTTTCAATGTCACCATTGAAAAAGTATTATTTATTGATAAATCTAAGTGTCATATATATTTACGATGCTAACGTATAAGCTGTTGTACCAGAGATAATTTCGATCATATGTTTGAGGTTATTTACTTAATTACAAGTGCAAAGTGAATGCAAACCCTGCGTATATAATTCATTGATGGACTTTTCAAAACTCTCTTAATGGACATGCAGTTCTCATTAACTTGCACTTTGATGCAGTATAATCTCAATGACATTTCCTGTCAAATTCTTACATTGTTTATTAGAATCGGTCTAAAATCTCTTACTAATCTCCCTTCATAGATTAATTACGGTACATTTGCTCCTCTTCGGACTCAGCCCAATAAAGTAACTTTAATGGAACATGTGTTAGCATGGTCGGTGGGTAATAGTTTTGATGTAATTAATTTTGGAATTTCTTGAACTGAATACTAAATGGATTGATGCAGTTGTGACAGTAATCATTTTGTCGCTCGTCGCATTTGATTTTACCATTACCTTGATATTATTATAGGATAATATTTAATATTATTAAGGAAATGGTGGAAGGTCAGACGAAACCATACCTCAATTAATTTATAGTCAAGCCTTTACCTTTGACTCAAATACAAGTCGGTTGAACATATTCTGCAGAAACATTCCCTATAGTTCTCTACCGAAGATTTCTTTCGAAACTGGAGCATTGAGGTGGTGAAAAACAGAATAAGAACTAGAGTTACAGATTTATCGATTCCATTACTTGTAGGAGATAAAACAAAATCGATATCAAAGGGAGTTGAACTTAATATCGTAAAATACCGAAATTAAGTACCGCGAAGCGTTTTCTTTATGCTTTATCACCTCTACTAATAACACTGATTTTGATTGATTTTAATTAATCAGAGGTTAATAAATATTAACAAAGTAACTTTTCTTAGTATTCCGACAATTTAAAAGTAAGACATTAGATACTCGAAATATACAATAGCTAATGTAGATAATACATAGAGAAAGATTGTGAGATATAAAATTTGCAACTGTTATTATTTTAAACGTAGAAAATCTTTAAAGACTAGTAGACTAGGGTATGATCAAAGGTGAAGGGAAACGAAGAATAGGTGCGCACTACGAAATTATTGCAAATAACAAACAAGAGAATATAAAAGAAAATGTAATCAGCCCTTGACACCACGTTACCAGATGTATTTCACAGAAAATTCCCTCCAGGCCTTAGACTGTAATGCTTGTTCTTGTAATGTTAATATTTTATCACTATTTGGAGAAAGTATAATAAAAGTGTCAGTTTAGCATTATTACTAAACGTATTAAATAATTAATCAGGTACGGTGTAAATATCTATTGAAGTTTAGTAAATTCTTATCGTTACCCGGTACATCTCAGTTTGACGAAGAAACTATGTTCCTTTCACTAATGGAAACATTGCGAGTTGTAGGATAATAGCTCTGCTATCTTATTAAAATGATTCAGGTATGATCGAGGTTGTCGTGCTGACACGATTCAAACAGGAAATATGTTAGAGAAGTTTAAAGAAAATAATTTTCTCAGAAACTTAACTAACGTTTTCAAAAATAATGATTGTATTTAGAGTACAATTCAAGTCACCTCTCTTTGATATGAAATTTCACCTTCAAGATAATATTTTTCAGTAAGAGTATATTGCAAACTATCTATAACATTTCGTATTTTCTATAATAACCTATAATCCAATTATCGCTCCCAAAGAAAGACAACAATGCATAGGATACAGACTTATCAGAGATTACTAAAGGTAGGTTAAACATGAATTGTTAAATACCACTCCTTACTAAACGATCTGAAAGTTATTTATGGTATTCAGGGAAAAGATACGTATATTTTAATAATTGGATGAATTAGTTTCGAAGAGTTTCATGATTAACGGAATAGTTCGGAAATTTCAGATGAAAAGTACGTTAATTTTATATCTGAGCACAGTTTAGGGATGTACCAAAGGGATACTTCCTCGTTGGTCTCAGTAAATTATGGGAAACGTAGAAAATTTTAACGAGAGCATGACTAGGATGTTAAGAAACACATATATTATAGGAAATGAGCTAAACGGCTCTAATTTCTATGAATGAAAACTACAGTATTAGAGCGATTTAGCTCTTATTTCTTGCAATGTAGGTCTTTCCTAGCACCCTAGTCACACTTAGTGACAATTATAATACTGTATTATATTACACACACACATATACACTCATATTTTGGTACTGTGGACTAAAAGTGGGTAACATCGGTCTGATGAACCTGATTGTCCGTAGATACCGACACTAATATAGGTTATGTTAGAAGTAGTTATATCAACAATTACATTACGAAAGACAAAGGAGTAAATACAGTACTGTACTTTTAATTAAGCACACTATCCACTCTGGCAGTGTAAAATACATGTACACTGTAAATATACAATATAATAGAATAAATTCAACGTATTCAATTTAAAATGAGACACCCCGATTTGTCAGCTGCTTCCGAAATCCGCTAAAGAGAGGTCCGAAGTTCCGAAGTATGCGTGTATACATGTAAGTGTGTGGGGGTGTATTTGTGTTTGTGTGTATTTAGATGCATGTACGTACCTATGTGTGTATGTATGTATATATGTATGTACACAGTGGGTAGGTGAATGCAAAGGTAACTTAGTATAGATAACGCATTATAGCGCTCAAATAGATCCAGGACAATAACTCTAATACCATATTTGATAATGAGAACAATCATTATCCTTTTATGAAGATAATTAGGTAGATAAATGCGTTCAGGCTTGATAGGCGTTTCTTCTTTACTTTAATATAAAACATGTAAACATTACTTGTTTTGTTTTTAATATTTATTTTACGGGTCTGATAATGAATGGCGAACAAATGCAATTAGACCCATTTAACGATAACCGCAGAAAATGGGACTGCGTGCAAGGGCAACGGCCACAAAAAAAAATGTGTTGGTCCTTCACAAAGCACCATCAATTGACACTTTCATAAGCCCCGCCTTGAGAACAGATATTGCTGAGAAGCTCCACATGAATTGTCAATAAAGAGGTTCAGCAAATTTCAAGCAACTGTTTTCAAATCTTCAAGATGCCCGTTTTGGCGTCATTTTGGCCAATTGTAAATGTGGATGAAGAATGGATCTATTTTTGAATTTCATATCAGAGAAATCACTTTTTGGTTGTTATCATTTTCACAAGGTCTGTGTGTAGGAATTTTGTATACCAAAGTTTTTGAGAAAGTAAAAAATAGTCAAGATTAAATGCAAGGTATATATAATTGAGTTTTTAAATGACTGAAATAACAAGTAATTTAAAACGTGACATTTCATGTGAAACAGCCTAATATAATACTACTGCTCAAATAAGCTTTTGTAGCAGGTCATGTCAGCTTAAAAAGTAAAGAATGATGCATAAAGTATTTACAGAAAAATACGTAATTGATATATTTGGGAATGTTGGGGGATATCTCCGAGCATTCCATCTTAACTCAGTGGTGGAACATCGTGAGGAACAGTGGACGCGAAAGTTTCTAGAAACTGCTTTTTAGAACTTTAGCATAACAGTGGAAATGACAGAATCTTGAATCTTTGATTTAGGCAACCCAAAAAGCAATATTTGGCTTACATAACACGTGTTTATACATTTCAATTTTAAAATATTTACGAAGAGTGAGAAACTTTTGCATCATAGTCTTTAAAATGGAACTATCAGCCATGTATAAAATGCTACAAGCAAAGCAAAACAAGCCATTAGCTCCAAGACATTCACAGAGTTATCAGACAAGAAAGGTCATTCAACTCCGTATTCGTTTTATGGTTACATAAACATTCCAGTCACCAATACAATCCTAGGTGACGTCACGGCTATAGGAATAAATTTGTTTGAAAGAACTATTTGCCAACATATGTTTGATCAAAAGTGTCTTACTGCGTTTTCAGAAACGTGAAGAGAAACTAGCAACTAATGTTTGATTCCTATAAATATACTTTTTTGGTTTGAGTTAAAGATGGTTTATTTTTCTTTTGTGGACAAACCGTTCCAGCTAGTTCCTTGAGATATTACCCGATTACAAATTGCAGCTACAGTTTGCATTGACTATAGCAGCTTACACTGTTCCCTTGCTAGTAATATATTTATAATAAGAATTAGTGGCTAGATTAAAGATGGAGGTAGTCATTGTTAGGTTTTTTTTTTATTCTTACATTGATATTGCATAACTTCTGCTATGGTGCCCTAATCGTTATAACAAAATAACTGAAGATAACTTCGGATAGCTAAGTCGTCGTCGGACTACGGTGTATTGACGCTAGTCTTGGCTTTATATTTTCTCTGTTAAGTTAAAACCGTCTTTGGTCACGAGTGGACTGCCATCATATATATATATATATGTGCGTGTGTGTGTGTAAGTATGTATATATATATATATATATATATATATATATATATATATATATATATATATATACATACACACATATATTCATGTATATATATGTGTGTGTGTGTGTCTCTATAAAAATATGTATACACACGTATAAAATGCGCTGTGCACACATGTGTGTGTGTGGGGTGGTTGTATATGTGTATATGCATTCGTAGTCTGACTGAGTGGTTAAGTATTTCACTTCGCAACATCGAGGTCTTGTGCTCGATCTGTTATCGTAGCATGTTGCGTATGTTTTTGGCCCCGAGATGTCAGATATTTAATGAGTGACATGACGTAAAGGAAAATTGCATAGAAATCCACCAGGATTGCTTGCACTTATAATTTAAACTGTAAGGACTCAAACTACATTCTATCTAGACGAATCTGCTTGAGAATTATCCGCCGCTAAATAAAATCGAACAGACAGGGAACAATTCATGCGTGTGCATGTGCGATGTGCGTCTGAGTATTTGTCTGTATGTGGAGGTATTGAAATCTTTACCTGGCATTATGACGCTTACGTTTTACATGTGTAAATGTCTTTTGAAATATAGTTAGTAAACCGTCTAATGTTATTAAATCATTACGTCTACAGTTTATATTTTAATCCTATATTCTCCGGAAATTCTTTTAATACTAACTTCCAAAGTCAAATTGTATTTGCCCATTATCACCACAACATTTGCACATCTGGTAACAGGGAATCCAATTTATATTGTTAACTGATGCTAAATTGATGTGACAACACAGTTTTACTCGCAAATGTGTATCTGTGTTGCACTGAAATTACATCCGAAAGGCATTCAATTTCTACAATTAACAAATAATTGAATTGTATGTATACACAACTGCCTTTACATTAAACTTTCCGTTAAATGCGTGGATACATGTATTCCAGTATGTACAATCTCGTGTCATACATGCTTGCATGTTGTGTGTACGAATGTTTTATCGTAAATGAATGAGCATGATTAAAATAAAAGTAATTCGTGTTTTAATTTTCAAAGAAGAAATCAAAAGCGATCGAAAAAAGAAAATTATTCCTAATGGCATAAAAGCTCAATACTACCCTACAATGTTATAATGCGATGAATTCTTAAAGGTATAAAAGTGTACATAATTTTCTTTACAAATTCATGAAAAATACATTAATCAAACGAGAATCATTTAAGTAATTTTGTAAAACATTCAAATGATGTAAAAGAGTTTTAATAACTAATTGCTCCTGAAGTGATTACATTCTAAACAGGTGTATGGAAATCTGTATTTGTTTGTCAGTTGAGAAATTAAGTTTTGAAAAGAAAACAAACAACGGAGAAAAAAATGGAACTTGCTACTTAATATTTCTCCAGTGAATGGATACGATTATGAAATATTCTATTACATTCACTGGACTCCAAATGCGCATATATATATATATATATATATATATATATATATATATATATATATATATATATATATATATATACTGGCAGCTAAGCCCGGTTTCACTCGGTCTGTTTGGCTGATGTGGCTGTGATCGTTTTCGGTTAGGCATAATCTGTAACAGCGTTTCTCAAACTTATCATTTCGATTTCGGGTCCCCTGTTTTGATTGGATTCCCCACCCCTTTGTCAGAATTTTCATGGGCCGGGTGGTCTATCTCAGATACTTGGGAAGCTATATTAAATTTTTCTTCAACACAGGGGAGCAGAAATAAATTTTTCATTGTCCAAGGGGAGCCGAATCGCGAAGAAGTTTGAGAACGCTGATCTATAAAGATGGCTTTTATTTAGGCACATCGTAAAAGTAATTATAACGAATTGCTAAGTAAAAAGAAAAGCATTTTTTTTCAAGCAAATACAGTTAGAAAAAACATTTGCCATTTCAAATCATCATTAAAAACAAACTCATGTATTTTTGAATGGAATAATTTTATTTGTTTATTGTAAGTTGTAAATTTTGCCCGAGAAATAAAGCAAATAATCACCAAATGCATTGTAAAAAATACGCAACTCGATAGCAAATATCTCCAAATTGATTAGAAATGCATAAATTTAATAATAATGACGCTAAATAAAATTAAGTCGAGAAATACCAAAGAAATTACTTTACATCAACAAAAAACAGACACGGAATTTTATAGAGAACAGATTTTACTCAAGTGAAATATACCGAATACACAGAGTTGAAACGCTGTTCCATTATTCTTTTCAGCGTTGCATGTTAACCACCACACTTCCATTGCGCGCGCGCACACACACATTCACAAACCCCAACCATCTTACTTTCATTGCGCTCACTCACACACACACACAAGCACAAACACACACTCATGCACACACACTCACATTCACATACCCCTCCTTTTACATACACACACACATTCACACAGGTTTTAAACGCTGTTTCATTTATTTTTTCCTGCGTACAATTTTCATCATCACAATATCAAGTATGACTGACATCATTCCATCCTTCCTTATTCATGCATCACCCCTTCCTTTCGCATTCATAAACACAAGATTATGGTTATAGAAGAATATCTCGTTAACTATGGAAGCAATGGAAAATACAAAGTCCGGCATCAGCACCGGATCATTCTACATATATGTATAGATTTTCGCGTAATTCCACCCAGCCGTTTGACGGTGAATCCCAACACACAAACTTACACACACATACGAAAATAGCCTGTGAGATCCATTAAGGTAGAGTCCAAAAGAGTACGAAGATCCAATGTTAATCTGGGTGGAGTGCTGATATGTGGATGAGGAGAGGTGCTGAAAGGTCTGGAAGTGGTTAAGTTATGCGTGTCCAAGACAGTGGGAAGTTCAGCCAGGATCAAACTGGTATGACCGTGTGAGCTTATAATATACAGTTCAAATATATAGAGCAAGATAAGACAGATGTAAGAACAACATGCAAGTGTATTAGCTTGGATCAGTCATTTACATTTCGAGTCTACGCACTTCGACTGAAAGGAATAAGAGGAAATAAAGAGAGAAATAATTAAAACAAACGGCATATTAGACAACTTAAATCAACAGGCATTGTTTTCATTCTAACTCTATTTTCTCTCATTCCTTTCTCTCGTGGATCGTAATCTTGAAACGTAAAAGATTGTTCCATTTTTCCCGAGCGTCAAACTAATACACCTGCTTGTTGTTCCCACACCTATCTTCGCCTTTGTTTTTCTATAAATTTGAACTATATATATGTTACAGACAGATAGTATACTACTACTACTACTACTACTACTACTACCACCACCACCATAAACAACAACAATAACAACAACAACACCAACACTACTACTACTACTACTACTACTACTACTACTACTAATAATAATAATAATAATAATAATAATAATAATAATAATAAAAATAATAATAATATTAAACGCAGAATGTTTGGTGAGAGGGTTGAAACAGTATGGCACAACGCGAATGTAAAATACGACATGACAATGTGGCAAGAATGATCCGTTGAGAACTCTGTGGAAATCACGGCATACAAAGATCAAAGACGTGATATGAGGAAACTCTAGAAGGAGTTACCGCGGATGAAAATTGCAAAATCCTGTGGGATGTAATGATTCAGTGTTATCGCCTTACCAGACTTTGTCGTGTTGAAAAAGAAAAGAAAGAGCATGCACGATAATCGACATAGCATTTACTGGTGACAACAGGATCAAAAAGAAAGAACTAATGAAAAACTATGAGTATTTGAAGTGGGACACGAAGGTTGTGGTCAATGAGTAGACGTGATACCAGTAGTGACTGACGCATTTGGAAGTACCAGCACTCACCTACCAACATGCCTCAAGAAGATCGGTAAAAATGTAAAGTTAGAACACCTGCAAAAATCTGCATTGCTTGGAGCTGCAAGAATCCGTCGCAGGATTCTTGAAGCATGATCAGTAAACAATTGTCACCTTAGTCGGCTGGCTGCGGACAGCTGACACTTTCTATCATATCCAACACAATAAGCTGTGAGTTTTCATCAAATAATAACTGTAATTCAGAGACCTGAAAAATGTCCGTTAAATAAGCAATGCCTTAAAAACAATATATAGCATTGATGGCTGGTTGTTACTCTTTGCCATTGCATAGGATGTTGCACAAAACATTTCAATTCTTGATTTTATAACCACGTCTCATGATTTGGCACGGGAAAAAAGAAATCTCATTTCCACTGAGCAAGCCAACTTCGCAGCTTAATCTAAGCAAAATGAAGTATAATACTAACTGCTCGATATTAAGCAAGTGTACCACCCCATGACGTAGGAAAAACGAGATGTAAACTTTGCCTAGAAGAGTCATTGTTAATACTTACGTCTGAGTATAGGACCATAAAAGCCAGGAAATAGCGTTTCGATGTAAATGTATTTACAACAAAACCTTTAGATTATTCCCCCGATAATGAATCATAAGATGAATTAGATATGGTAACACCTGTAAACCTTACTGATGTAATAGATTGTGTATGATACATACTTACATTAAATAGCAGTCTTAATTCTTATTAGTTACCAATAAATTTCATTACAAATGTCTTTATTTATATGACAAGAGGATTCCATTTATGTTATGCTTCATTTTCCTATATCCATTCCATTATTCTCCCATTTTATTTTCATTGTATTTTACTTAAGTTTCTGTATCGCCTTCTTTTTATGGTTTCATGTTTATTTTATTTTGTTTTGCCTTGGTTTGTCTTTTTCACTTTGCACCTGTGTAATTTATTATACCAACCATTTTATGAATGATAGCTTAGCATATCATTGCAATCGGATTAATGATAACTAGTCATATATTTCAGGTCTTATCTAATTTTCGTGTTACTGTGACATTACTTATTATAGATATTTAATTCCTGATTACTAACACTAAATTAACAGTAATCTGTTAAACATCATGTACTTATATGAATTCCTGTGACAAATTAGATATATTTTAATACTTCAAATTTTTAAAAAATTAGAAATACCCTAGATGCCTAAGTATATTTTCAATCGATCAGTCGATTTACTGATTAAACTTAACCATCAATGCACCAAAAGGGAATATACGAAACAGCTGTACAAATGAATGTATAAAAGCCATTTCTTTTGCCTATCATATATATATATATATATATATATATATATATATATATATGCTCGTGTTTTCCGTGTTGAGGTTAAGACCTCCACTGACCTTGTATTGATTAAGCATTTCCTAAGAGAATATTCTATCGATTTTGTTGATATTTTACACGTGAAAAAGGCCAAAAGCTGCAGGAAAAATAACGTCGTTATAGAAATGTCCATTCAAACGCCTGATGGAGCTCACAAAAATCGATGCCAACTAGGCATTATCGAGTTTTCGAAAAATTCCGGCCTTATTTTAACTTCAGGTCATGTGATCTACCTATGTACCAAATATCAATATAATCGGTTTGACGGTGTGGGGGAGTTACAGTAACCCCAAACACTCATACAAACAGACACCATTACACATTTTTATATATAGCTATATATCATATCTATCTACACACGCACACACACATACACACACACACGTGAACTTCCACAAAAAATTCCAATGAAACTGATACTCAAAAACAAAACACTATATTTCAATCCTGACTAGTTTCATCTACCGTGTGTTTAAGTTAGCGATAAAGCTGTTTCAGTATCACATTCAGATACTGATAACTATCTTTCTATTGTCAACGGTATTTGAAGAAACATGATTTCATTGGTTTCATTACCTGTCATAACTATGCAATATTTCTTAAATCTGAAACACTTCGCATTATTCGATTTTAAAATTCAAATTCTTTACGTTACTTTTTCTGTTATTGCCTACCTGTCGATTAGATTATGGAAAAAGTTGCATTCTACATTGGGGGTGTATAGTTTTACTTCGTGATTGATGGCTTTGTGTCAATTGCAATGTTATTTTTGATACCTGTTCAATAACTTATTTATTCCTTCAATGCACAGACTCGGCATACATTTTCAGCCTGTGTACAGCGCTATCTGCTGCGCTCTCAACTACCATAGCAATTTCCACTTTTGCTTTCTTTTTCTTTTCCGTAAGCTTTGGGAATGTTTCAGTTAAACTGCTTGCTGCACATTCTTCATAAATCTCAACATAATCAGTGTGTTACTAATCATATCATCTGTGCGTCTGAAGTCACAATTTATTGATATCGGTATTGATTCCGCCACAAAATTGACACTATTCATTCCATTCTTTCGGTAGCGGCTGAAAAATTTAACACACAAGCAAGGATTTCTCTCCGCATCAATATGAGCAGTCAAATACTTTACGGTTTGTGTAATATTTTGGCACCATCAAAGTATTTGTCAGCTTCAACTACCAATTCTATTGAAAAATATTTTATCTCTTCCAGGGTGATTTTATTCAAATTGAAATAGGTCGCCAACTTGGCCACACATACTTTCCACAATTCTCTCTGTGGCCTTGACTGTAAAATAATCGGAGCTTATCTGTCCAGTTTTTTCCCTTAAATATTGGCAAAATTTAAAATATTTGTCATTACCGTTAAAAATTTTCGTAACTTTTTTTATTGTTACTTTAAAAAAGTTTTCTTTTATCGTTGATGCCATTTTTGATTTTATTGTGTATATTTCTTCGTCGCAATCCGAACTGAAATGTAAGAAAAAAACAAATATATATTCTACAATGACAAAGGAATATTATAACATTGAACAGGAATCAATGAGCTTCAATATTCAAGTGTCAATTTTGATATTATTATTATTATTATTATTATTATTATTATTATTATTATTATTATTATTATTATTATTATTATTATTGAGTGAGAGAGCAGTGCATGCCATCAAAGTGACACTGGCGTAAAATATAGAAGCCCAGGATACCCATCATGACTACCCGTCTGATAAGGGTACACCAGGCACATGCATCACAGCCATATGTGCGTGACATGGTAATCTCATATAAAGGTAAACAGCACATGACCTTGCAGGTGAAACCCAGTTAGAAGTTTCTTCTGGTCGAGTAACCCATCCCGCTCAAAAGGTCCCTGAATAAGGGTTCTTTACGGATGTAGAACGAAACACCTATGTTTGCAGAGGTGAATTATTCAAACCACAAAGAAGCCCTCTCAACACGTTGCTATGATGCTCCCAACTACTTCTGCTCGTGATCAGAGATGCACATATCATCAGCCACTAAGGGACATGCTCAACTGTTTAAGGTCAAACAACTGACAAGCAAATCTGTGGTAATGAGCAGAATATTTGCTGTAGCCCATCTTTTATACCAAGACAAAAACAATGTCCATGATATCACTTCCAATCAGTTAAGATTAGAAGCCATGAGAGCGACTGCCTGGTGCTACATCAGGGCATTTGTTATTTTTATCATCATCATTATTATTATTATTATTATTATTATTATTATTATTATTATTATTATTATTATTATTATTATTATTATTATTCAGTAATTTTTATTTTTATAGCATGCTTTCACTTCACTACCGAGCGCTGCTCTGTGTGCCTTGGGTATCTGCTGTGATTTGTTGTGATGCTCTGGTGGTTATTGTATGGAAAGTGTTCTGCGTGGGATGTGTGCAGTGCCTAGTAGTGCAATTTTCTGTATATCATATGTGTTTGTAAGTCCTGGTGTTTTTGTTATGTATTTGTCTGAATATTTTTTTAGCATGCCTAATGCACCTACTTTGATAGGAATTGTTTCTGTTTTTAGATTCCACATTATGGTTACCTCTATTTTCAGGTCTTTGTATTTTGAAAGTTTCTCCATTTCTTTTAGAGACACGTTGTTATCTGCTGGTATTGATACATCAATTGGAGAGCATTTTTCTCTTCATGATCTCTGATAACTATATCTGGTGTGTTGGCCTTAATTTCTCTATCTGTGTGTATCGGCATATCCCAGAGTATGGTTGCTTTCTCGTTTTCTATGACCCTTTCTTGTGTGTGCCTATACCATCTTTTTTCTGTTGTTATACCATAATGTTGGCATAACTTCCAGTGTATGTAGGTCCCAACTCTGTCGTGTCTGTGAATATATTCCTTCTTAGCCAGGACTGGGCAGCCAGAGATAATATGATTTATTGTTTCTTGTCCATTTCCACATATTCTGCAGTTACTTGTTAATTTCTTTTCATTACATGTTTTTGGTAATTTCTGGTGGGGAGGCTTTGGTCTTGTGCTGCAATTAAAAATCCCGCTGTCTCTGCTTTGAGTCCTGAGCTTCTCAACCAATGCTGGCATTTTTCTTTGTCTATTTCTTTTGCATTTAGTTTAGTCCAGTCTTTGCCATGAAGGGGCTTTTCTTGCCATCGTTTTATCATGGTTCGTTGCTGTCCTAGTTTTAGTTTGGATTTAATTTGTTTTATAGATTTTGTTGTTTCTTCTTCTTCTTCTTCTTCTTCTTCTTCTTCTTCTTCTTCTTCTTCTTCTTCTTCTTCTTCTTCTTCTTCTCTTCTTCTTCTTCTTCTTCTTCTTCTTCTTCTTCTTCTTCTTCTTCTTCTTCTTCTTCTTCTTCTTCTTCTTCTTCTTCTTCTTCTTCCTTCCTCTTCTTCTTCTTCATATTTGTTAGGTGGTATGATTTCTTGTTTGTATTTGTCAGCTTCCTTAAATACTAAGTACAGTTTTTTGTTTTGCTCGTGTCTTGCCGCTATTTGTATCAGTTTTCCTTCCTTCTGAAGTAGATATTTGTGAAGTCCTATGGTTATTTTATAGTAGTTTTCCAGCTGTATAAGGCCTCTACCACCTTCTATACGTTGTATATATAGTCTTTCTATGTCAGATTTTGGGTGATACATCCTAGATCATCTCATAATTTTTCTTGTTTTCCTATCTATTTTGGTCAGTTCATTTAGTGTCCAGTTAAGGATATTGTAGCTGTAACTTATAACTGGGACGGCTAAAGTGTTAATGCCCGTTATTTTGTTTTTAGTATTGAGCTCTGATTTTAGTATTGATCTAACTTGTTCTTGTTTTATTTTCTCTTTCATTTGTGTGTTTTTGTCTCATCTAGTTCATGGATTCCTACGTATTTGTAAGTTTGGCTTTGGTTTAATTCTCTTATTTCATTGGTTTTATCTAGTATGATGTTGCTACTCTTAACTAGTTTTCCTCTTTTCAGGATTACTTTGGCACATTTTTATAATCCAAATTTCATATCTATTTCTTTCGTAAATCCATGAACTGTCTTTAGTAGTGTTTCCAGCTGTTTGTCATTTGCAGCGTATAGTTTTAGGTCATCCATATACAAAAGGTGGCTGATCATTTTGCCGTAACATTTATATCTGCATCCAGTTCTATCTAGCATATCAGATAGAGGTGACAGTGCCAAGCAGAAAAGGAATGGAGAGAGTGTGTCACCCTGGAATATTCCTCTTCTAATGGGGATGGCTTTGGTTTTCATGGGTCCCTCTTTTGTTTGGAGCTGTAGCACTGTTTGCCATTTATTCATAGTGTGTCCTATGTATTTTATAATTTTTGGTGCTACTTTGTTAATGGCTAGTGTTTCAAAGATCCATGTGTGGGGGATGCTATCAAACGCCTTTCTGTAGTCGATCTATGCCATACTGAGGCCTTTCATCTTTCTGTGGCTGTCTTCGGTTTTGGCTTTATTGATCATTAGTTGATCTTTACAGCCGTATGAGCCTTTGCGGCATCCTTTCGTCCAGGTGCTTGTTTAATTTTTTGTGATATTACTGCAGTAAATGCTTTGTACATTGTAGGGGGGGGGCAGGTTATAGGTATGTAGTTTTCTGGTTTTGCTGTCTCTTTGGATTTGGGAATTAAGATGGTTTTTCCTCTTCGTGAGCCACTCAGGCATTGTCTCCGGCTCTGCCAGTATGTTGTTAAATCCTTCAGCCAGCTTTTTGTGCAATCCTGGTAGATATTTCAACCAGAAGTTGGGGATCTTGTCATGCCCAGGTGCCTTCAAGTTCCTTAGTCTTTGCAGTGCCTGGGTTACCTCTTCAGTTGTTATGGGGGATCAAATGTTGCTCAGATGCTATGTTTGTTGTTTTAATACTCCTTTTTTTTGTTGTTCATTCGCCGACCATATTCCTTTCCAGTATTCTTCCACTTCTTCTGCCGTTGGTGCAGCAGTGATGTCTATTTTATTCTTGCCAAGTTCTTGGTAGAACATCTGGGGGTTGAAGGTGAACTGTTTGTTTTGTACAAAGAAACGTTGGCGTTTCACATACCGGCGGATCCTTTGTGCTTTGGCAAGGATATCTTGCTTTAGTTTTTCTTTTATCTCAGGTAAATCTTTTTCCGTGATGTATTTGCACAGTATTTTTAGTTTTTTTTGTTGCTTAGTAGCGTTGATTGTCTACTGATTTCATTAAGAATCGACAGACCTTTTCCCATGTTGTTTTGTATTTTGTTTTGGATGTTACTTATCCACAGGGTTTGTTTGGGAGGGGGTATTCCTGTTTGGATCGGTTTGAGAGAGTATCCAGCTTCTTTTGTGGCTGCAGTGGCTGCTGCATATACTAAGTCATTTAGCTCAGTGATATCGCTATTTGTTTCAGTGGCTATTAGTTCTGTGATGGCTAGGTTTATGCTGTTTATAATTGATGTTGTTGTTTTGTCTATATTGATTTTTGGGAGGTATGGTCGATGGTCCATCTTGAGATCTGTGTTATTCAGTTTTTTGATTATTCTACATTTTATAGTATCATAATCATTAGGCTCCTCTTCGTTGTTTCTAGGTTCTTATGTTCTTATGTTTGTCTGTTGTGTTTTGGCTTGCTGCTTGTCGTGCATTATTATGCATCCTTACGGTTTGGGTCTGTTATTTTTGTTTACATCGTTTTTGTTGGGAATGTTACGTTTGTCTTCGTGTTTTGCTATCTCAGTGTTCATATTATTTAGCATTATGGTGTGGCTTGTATCTACATTTTCCTGATGTATGTTTTCTTTTAAATGTTCTATTTCTATTTCCGATATATTTTTTTTTTTTGCGTTGAGAATATATCTTCGTACGTTAGCTAGTTTATTAGGGTTCATTGCTGTATCCAAGTCTATATTTATGTTATTTTCCTTACATATTTTATATGTATGTGTTGTTGTGTTTTCATTCTTTGGGTAGAGCATTGCTGTAAAGTAAGCGTGTAGGATAGAAATGTATTCCTCAAGTGTCCATTTATGTATTTTTGGTTTTATTTGCGGGACATGAGAAGCAACGTCCGGCCCATTATTTTGACGGTCGTCATTTTCGTAGGGTACCGGTCCGTTCATTTCTGTTGTCACATTGTTTTGCACGTGCAGTTTTTCGTACTTTCTGTGTAACAGGTTCAAAGTACGTACTTCCCGATTGTTATTCTTGGGTCGAATAATATCGGTGTTATTTAATTTCTTCGTAATTTTTTCTGTTGTTTTTATTATTATTATTATTATTATTATTATTATTATTATTATTATTATTATTATTATTATTATATTATTATTCAGGTAACTACCTGAAATTTAGGCCCTGGCATTTATGGAGTGAATTTTAGGGCTTATAAATCTAATATTTTTGTATCCTTCCTTAATACCGGTTCCCATATACTATTCATATCTGCACTCGGTCTGCTTATGACTATGTTGTGTCCTAGCATATGTGCTGCTGCTTTTAGTTTTCGCCTTTTCCAGTGGTGTTCTCTGTCTATTTTTTTAACTTCATCCCACAGGGGGAGGTGGTCTGCATTTTCTCATACATGATCAGCTATATCCGGTTGATCAATATCTTCTCCTGCCATACCTTTGCACATACTCACACACGCATAGAGGTCTTCCTTACACACACACTCATACACACATGCGCATATACACACACTCATACTCATATATATTCATACGCAAGTACACATACTGATACATACACATATCCACGCACACACATCCTTACACGTACTCACACTTATATGTACACACACACGCACAGACACGTACACACACATGTACGCCCACTCATACGCATTTATGCACACTCGCACACATATACACACGCTTAGCTACACCAACCCACACATACCCGCTCCATCTCACCCATCTCTCCGTCTCACGCATACTCCCGCGTATGCATACACACGCACGCATATGCGCACACATACACCCACGTATATATACGTCAGTTCCACACACACTCACCTCACATGCACATATATACAGACATATATTCACATGTACACACACACACACACAGAAACATATATATATATATATATATATATATATATACAGAGTGACACAGACAGACACACACACATAGACATACACACACATTCAAACTACGTCATACGCACATATGCAAACACAGGTACGCACAAGCACATACGCACGCGAATACTATCACATACACATAGACACAAAGGCGACTCACACAAACAAACATGCGCACAGATATTACCCCTCACACTACCCCAACACATGCACACACATACTGACCATGTTCACACCCTACTATTCCCAAAATTACCTTTTCAATGACTTCTTCTTTCCGTCAGCTAAGCAATGTAACTACACGTGTGCCGTTGGCAATTTGTTTTCCGTCTTTGGCTTTTCCCTTTCTTCTTTTCGATGAAAAGCTATGCTCTAAATGTCAAACTCTCTCCTTTGACCGAGCGGCATGCTAATACATTTACTTGTGTACGCCCTCACGTTCGTTACTCGTCTGATTTTCGTTTTCGTTTTTTATTCGTTTATTTAAATTGTTCATTTGAATTGGATATTTATATATATATATATATATATATATATATATAAAGGCGGTGCTCCAGCATGGCAGCAGTCAAATGACTGAATCAAGTAAAAGAGTATAAATATATATATATATTATATATATAATATATATATATATATATATATATAATATATATATATATATATATATATATATATATACACATATATGTGTGTGTATGTTAGTGTCCGTGTGTGTGTGTGTACATCTTTCTATGCCAATGAGTTTTATATAAGTTCTTGTATAAGCCGGTCATTAGAAGAGGGACGAAATTTTGTAAGTTTAGAGAGACCCCGGTGTTTGTAAATGTGTGTTTGAGTTGGTGAGTTGGTCGAGATAGCCATTCACGCACTGAAGTGTGTGCATCTATTCATCTACAAAATCGAAAATAGAGGATCTAGAGGATCTTTAGAAAGTTTTACATGTCTTAATAGCAGTCAAAACTTGACTCTAAAACCACATGTATGTAATTATGTATGTATGCATTTATGTATGTGTGTATGTATAAATGAATATACAGAGTTGAACACCGAGAATGATTGTATTAAAAATATCGCAGTGTGCAAATGGATATTGTCAATTCTCGTTTAAATCAAATGTATTGCAATGCGTGTCGACTGACTAGCCCATTTCGAGAGAGTTGTTCAGTAGGACAGAATATATAACTTCCGGAAATGGGGCTTGGCCTGGTAATATCAACAAACGAGAAAGTGCTCAATTTCTTAACATGGTAGTTAAAAAATTAAGTACTTCACCCACTTGTTGAGAGAAAAATGAATGAGATGAATAAGTGCTACTGTCCAGCGTATTTCCCGGAACGTCGAGTATGTCCTAACGTAATGAAGCTATTCTCAGTAGGTAGCTGATTGCCGGAGGATAGAGCTGGGAGAGGCCACTTGTCAGTACAAATGTGCGCAGTTCCTCGAGAGTTCTTAGGTGAATGTCTGTGTACTCTTTCATTTGCAATTATGAGTTCATACTATTGTCTTGCAAGCATCTACTATTCTATTATGTAAATAGCCTTGAAGTGGCGAGCTGGCAGAATCGTTAGCACGCCGGGCGAAATGCGTAGCCGTATTTCGTCTGCCGTTACGTTCTGAGTTCAAATTCCGTCGCGGTCGACTTTGCCTTTCATCCTTTCGGCATCGATAAAATAAGTACCAGTTACGCACTGGAGTCGTTGTAATTGACTTCATCATTTCCTTCAAAATTTGAAGCCTTGAGCTTCCAGTAGAAAATATTATGTAAGTAGCATAGTGTTTGTAATCAGTCCAGGCAATACCTCTTCATCTACCAACCCCCAGGTAAGATATACAAAAACGTTATAATGATTATTGGTCTTTGGTTTTGTTCATGTTTATTGAAATCGGCGACAATGATGAGAAGGATTATACATATAATTACTAGTAGTATCTTTATAATATAATAATAATAATAATAATAATAATAATCATAACTCTTCTTTTGAAATCGGTGTGTTGTTGTTATGTTGTACTAACTGTCAAAGGTTTATAATTTATCCTTTGAAGAATTAGAAATGTTTTCCTACTATATTATTATAGTTTTCCGATACTATATTGTGTTGTTCAAATATATATCTTTACTTCAATATTTTCGCATTATTTAAGGCGGCGAGCTGGCAGAAACGTTAGCACGCCGGGCGAAATGCATAGCCGTATTTCGTCTGCAGTTACGGTCTGAGTTCAAATTCCACCGAGGTCGACTTTGCCTTTCATCCTTTCGGGGTTGATAAATTAAGTACCAGTTACACACTGGAGTCGATGTAATCGACTTAATCCGTTTGTCTGTCCTTGTTTGTGCTCTCTGTGTTTAGCCGCTTGTGGGTAGTAAAGAAATAGATATTTCGTCTGATTTTATATTCTGAATTCAAATTCCGCCGAAATCGACTTTGCCTTTAATCCTTTTGGGGTCGATAAATTAAATACCAGTTGTGTACTAGGGACGATCTAATTGACTGGCACCCCCTCCCAAAATCTCGGACCTTGAGTAGAAAAGAATATTTTTGCATTTTTGTTTTACGTTTACGCAATATCTACACGGTTTCTATATCAATCTCAGTGATCAGCATTTGGGGCAAGTGTTGTTTTCTGTCATTATTCACCGGTCTACGAAAATCTTTTGACGAGAAATTCATTACACAAACATTATATATAATTTGATCTGAGAAGTACTATCTTATCTTGAGCGTTTAACATACTCCAGCTTCTAGTTTAATATTTGTACGTGTTTTATGGAACATTTAGTTGAAAGTGCTACGATGTAAATATTTAAGCCAAGTTTCCAGGCTAAGGATAACTTCTACTCCTTTGTAACTGACCATGGCAAGCCTACAAATTGTCACAAATGCTGCTGGTTGTCTTCTTTCTAATCCATAAAAAGAAAGAAAGAAAGACAGAAGAAGCAGATAAACGAAAACGCTCGCGAAGATATTCTCATTGCTACAAACAAACGTCATATTCTAATTTTAGTTTCTTTGAAACATAGCTAATAAAATTATCCTCATATTCTCACTACGGATTCTATCCTCGTTTTCTGTGTTATCAATATCGTTAACGTCAGTCTTCCTCATTTATTTATTTCCAGTGTTGAAGGAGTCAGTGTCTGTAGCAGTAGCACATAGAGCTGATAGACTTCAGATAATTTTTGAAATGAAAATAATCCAGCATAGTAACAGGGTTGCATTAATTCGTAGTAAATTTACGCTAATTCATTTTTAGCCAATGGAAAACCTACTTTCATATGTCAAAAAGAATTTATTTTACATTGTAGACAACAGTAATATATTATTATAACTTAGTTTATCTTGGCAGCAAAGCAAGAAAGAAACATTATTTTTGGTAATAAGTAAGCAATGTCAATCGTAATATTACCAAATATCTTCGCAACTTTAATGACTGTACTAGAAATAGCAATCAACATCCCTAAAATCACACCCCTTTTCTTTTTAAAGGTCTTACATAATTTTCCCCAATGTGTAATTTGTTTGAATAGCAAACATAGATAGGATGGTTTTCATTCGCTGACGAACAAGTTCCAGCACAGATGATGAAGGTCTAAACCACATCAACAACAATCAGCAATGTATCGTCCAAATTCGGTACCAAAACTCTTCAACGGATCAAATTAAATAATTCATTTTATCGGTCATTCTTAGGCCTCCTAATATTTTCCCCTGAATATTCATAAAATAATCAAAGGTAAACAATCGATTTCTTTGAAAAATGAGGATATTTACGAAAGGTCGGTGGTGAGTATTTTGAAATTTAGACATGATAGCCAAACAATGGAGCCTATATTTGGATTTAGCATATCAAAAGAACATTCAAACCAGGCAAAAACGTCCATGGTAGCTACATACCTGCTGGAATGTATTATTCATTGCATTCATTTTTTTTATTAATGAATTAAAATATCATTAGCTGCTATTTCTTGCAGACTAAACGACAACATATAAGGTTTCTCGCTGGCTCGCTATAGGGTTATGTTAATCTTGGTAAACACATTTTGCCTTTGACAATCAAAACGATTGATTGAGACTCAGAATCCATGAGCTGTAATGTGGAATATATTTCATATCCTTCACCACTTTAGCTATCATATTTACATCATAGGCGTCAGCCTTGATTATTTGAAAGATCTTTGCATCATTATTTGAACGATCTCTGGTACGTAGTAGATTCGAAATTTACGGGAATATATGTTATTGCGGTTGTTTCGTGTTGCTGCTGATATTTTTGTTGTCGTTGTAGTTGTTTCGTTCGAGGTGAGCCCCGATAGAGTATGTTAATGATCATAGGACTTACTAAAATTTATTCTGCACTTTGTATATTTAAAGGTATAATGTACAATTAAACACACCATAGAGTTGTTCTATTTCTAATACTGAGCGGTGAGAGTTTAGACAGAATTTCATGGATAATTCGCATATGTTGACCACCCATCCTGTTTCCTCAGATATGTTTATGAAGAAGTATAACAATAACATTTTGTTGATTTACCCTTGTAAATACCTTATAAGTCATTGTCTCATAGTATAAAGGCAAAATGAAAACTGCATTACACCCATGACACGCACATGTTTCTTTACGGAAACTTCCCGTATCTTAGTACAATGTATGGCAATATATTTTAGGAAAGAGAAATTTTAGGACCGCCTCACGAAAAATTATTAAATCAAGATGTGTTTGATGATTACGGCAACGACAGCGTAGACGACATCGACTATTATGATGACTGCGACGATGAGGATGACAACGACGGCAATGCTGATGATGAGGAGGAGGATGATGACGAAGTAGAGTTAAGAATTAAAATCGCAGGGATTCTGCTCAGTTGGAAGATGGCAGAAATTAGAAATTTTAATAAACCCTGTCTTATTTGAGTAACAGTAGAGTTATACATATATTTGTGAATTATCATATCAGTGTTGTTGTTGTTGATCCTCCTATCGTTGTTGTTCCTGCTTTTTGACCCAGCATCATCCCTTAGCGACCAAATCATAATTGCCGCATCTTTTATGTAGGTACAGAAAACCGTGTATCATATTCTTCCACATGTCCTTTACTAACTCAGTAGGAAATGTTAATCTAAAATATATCTGGTTGCCTTTTCTTTCTTTTCTCTCCTTTTTTGGAGAGCAATTACGATATCACGTCTTCCTCGTTGGTTCCAATTCCCTTTGTAATTCATAATGGATGTTGTCGTCTGTTTGTGGGTAAGAAAATATTTAAAAAATGTTAGTATATTATATGTAATATTAAAGGTGTTAAGGAACGCCTTAGAACCAAAGTCAATAAAAAAAAAACAGATTGACAATGGGCGCATGACATAACAACGACCAACATGTAAATTTTCAAAAGTTAAAAGAGCCATGCGTTGAAACAACAAGAACAAGAATAAGAAGAAAAAGAACAACAACAGTAACAACACCAACAACAGCGGCAGCAGCAACAACTCCAGCAAAAACAAGGATAAGAAAGAGTTAATTCAAAATGTATAAGGTTACGTTTTTATGATAAATATTATAACGGATAGTGTAGAAATGTCACTTTCCATGAAAGATAGCACTATATAATAAAACACATTATCAAAGGATTTCTGGAGATAGAAATTTAATGTTGTTTATCATGAAAATTGCCTGTTGGCATTAATATGGGAAAATATATTTTGAAATACTGACAAATAGACACACACACACACTCATGCATACGCATACTCTCACACTCGCATACACTTACGCACACAAACACAAACGCACACAAACAAATATGCACACAAGTGGTATCGCAAAAATATATAAGTGCACAAGGTAGTCATGATTATTCCCATATATATAGATACTAGTAAAGAAACTGTGTTTACATATGTATATACATACACACGCATATATATATATATATATATATATATATATATATATATATATATATATATATATATATATATAAAAATATACATATGTTTATTCATACGTGTATGCGTGTCTATGTTTGTAAAGTGTTCAGGCGTGAAGTGTGTGTATACGTGTATGCGTATAATGATACGATTGAAACAAGAATGATAAATGTACTTGACTTTAATTTTATGTATATATATGTATATATATATATATATGTATATATATATATATATATATATATATATATATATATATATATATATATATATATATATATATATATATATATATATGTAAAAGTATGTTTATATGTACGTATGTGTATTACCTACAACCAATAAATATATACTTTAGCTAGAAGCATGTTTCTCTACTGCTGGGAATTTAGTATAACTTAACGCCATCCCTATTACATATGATAATAATTGTGAAGTTGGTAAATATTTTCCACTGGAGTCTGATATTCACTATTTCTTTTGAACTATATTGGTAAGTGACATATGTACCAGTGTGTGTGTATGTGTGTACATATATGTATATATGTGTGTGTATATATATGCATATATGTATGCGTGTATGTATGTATGTATGTATTATGTATGTATGTATGCATGTATGTATGTATGTATGTATGTATGTATGTATATATGTATGAATATCTTATGGCAAAGACAGAGTTTATACAAGCAAAATATGATTCTGTATAAGATGAGAGAGGAGGATACGAAGAAAGAGAAGAAGAAGAAGAAGAAGAAGAAGAAGAAGAACAAGAACAAGAAGAAGAAGAAGAAGAAGAAGAAGAAGAAGAAGAAGAAGAAGAAGAAGAAGAAGAAGAAGAAGAAACTTTTATGTATCCTAGCTTCTCTTGAGCGTTGAAATGTGTGAAAAGATGTGTTTTGAAACATGGAATAAAGAAGAAACGTTTCAATATATTATTCATTTCGTTAAATGTTTCAGCTTTCTCGACTTTAATGTTATTTCATATATCGATCTGTATCAAAGCTGCGTCGACCACTAGTTTTGAGAAACAACCTAATCGATTACATTGACATGTGTAATTTACTTGTAATATATATGATCGACCATAAAAGTATGAAATTCAAAGTAGGTCTGAGTGAAATATATACATATTCAGGCACGACATATTTTTGTTTACCGAATCTATCAAACTGTTGCACTTGCTTTGTAGTAAATTATCAACGGAAAACGCGTAGGATAACGAGCTGAACTGTTATGTTGGTGGCTCCTTTGCTACTGATTGCTATGAGCATTGATGTGTTCGGATTCCAGCTGACATTCTAGCAATGACATTAGCGTTTAACCATGCAAGTTACCTACAGTCACGTGTACGGAGAATATTCCCCTGGAGTGAAAAATGCATGACATAATGTGATAAGGCTTTCAATTACACAGTCAGCGAAAATAGAGGTGAAACAGGAGACAACGAGGAGGACGGGGAGGAAAACTTCCAATCTACTACCAACGATAATAAAAATAGTCGTTTCTATTATTGGCAAAAAGCCTGAAATTTGTTGGGAAATGCATAGTCGTTTTAAATGACCACTGTACAAAGTTCAACCTCAGCCACGGTTTAATTCAGAACGTAGAAAGCCGGACGAATTGCTGCTAGATATTTTGTCCGCCGCAGCAACGCATTTACCATCTCACATAATAATAATAATAATAATAATAATAATAATAATAATAATATTCTGCTCAGTACCACAGATTTGTTTCGCCGTTGCTTGACCGTAACCAGTTGAACATGTCTCTTAGCACATGTAAAAGATTGTGCTAAAATCTTCTGCCCACACCCTTACAAAAGCTCTATCAGTATAAATGTCTGTGTTGTAGTACATGAAGATATATCGCTACTGCCCCTGCCACTTTCCCTCCCCAAGCTTTCAGTTATGCTGTAATATCTCTGATCCTTAACTCGCCCTAGGACGCTGGGTGTGTCTCGGAAACTGACTGTAACAAACATGCATATTAAAAGTAAATAATAATGATAATAAATGATATAATAATAATAATAATAATAATAATAATAATAATAATAATAATAATAATAATAATAATAATAATAATAATAGGATGACCTAAAACTATACGCTGCAAATGACAAACAGCTGGAAACACTATTAAAGACAGTTCATGGATTTACCAAAGAAATAGATATGAAATTTGGATTAGAAAAATGCGCCAAAGTAACCATGAAAAGAGGAAAACTAGTTAAGATAACAACATTACACTAGATAAAACCAATGAAATAAAAGAATTAGACCAAAGCCAAACTTACAAATACTTAGGAATCCATGAACTAGATAAGACACAACACACACAAATGAAAGAGAAAATAAAAAAAGAATATTATAGACGAGTTAGATCAATACTAAAAACAGAGCTCAATGCTAAAAACAAGGTAATAGGTATCAACACTTTAGCTGTCCCAGTTATAAGTTACAGCTACAATATCCTTAACTGGACACGAAATGAACTGTCCAAAATAGACAGGAAAACAAGAAAAATACTGACAGGATCTAGGATGCATCACCCAAAATCTGACATAGAAAGACTATATATACAAAGTATAGAAGGTGGTAGAGGCCTTATACAGCTGGAAAACTACTATAAAATAACCACCATAGGACTGCAAAAATACCTACTTCAGAAGGAAGGAAAACTGATCCAGATAGCAGCAAAACACGAGCAAAACAAAAAACTGTTCTCAGTATTTAAGGAAGCTGACAAATACAAACAAGAAATCATACCACCTAATAAACACGAAGAAGAAGAAGAAGATGATGATGAAGAAACAACAAAAGCTATAAAACAAATGAAATCCAACGAACCAAGAAAAGCCCCTTCATGGTAAATACTGCACTAAACTAAACGCAAAAGAAATAGACAAAGAAAAATCCCAGCAATGTTTGAGAAGCTCAGGACTCAAAGCAGAAACAGAGGGATTTTTAATTGCAGCACAAGACCAAAGCCTCCCCACCAGAAATTACCAAAAACATGTAATGAAAAGAATATTACAAGTAACTGTCAGAATATGTGGAGATGGACAAGACAATAAATCATATTATCTCTAGCTGCCCAGTCCTGGCTAAGAAGGAATATATTCACAGACATGACAGAGTTGGAACCTACATACATTGGAAGCTATGCCAACATTATGGAATAACAACAGAAAAAAGATGGTATAGGCACACACCAGAAAAGGTCACAGAAAACGAGAAAGCAACCATACTCTGGGATATGCCGATACACACAGATAGAGAAATTAAGGCCAACACACCAGATATAGTTGTCAGAGATCATGGAGAAAAAATGCTTTCTAATTGATGTATCAATACCGGCAGATGACAACGTGTCTCTAAAAGAAATGGAGAAAGTCTCAAAATACAAAGACCTGGAAATAGAGGTAACTAGAATGTGGAATCTGAAAACAGAAACAATTCCTATCATAGTAGGTGCATTAGGCATGATAAAAAAATATTCAGACAAATACATAACAAAAACACCAGGACTTACAAACACATATAACATACAGAAAATTGCACTACTAGGCACTGCACACATCCTACGCAGAACACTTTCCATACAATAACCATCAGAGCATCACAACAAATCACAGCACATACCCAAGGCACACAGAGCTGCGCTCGGTAGTGAAGTGAAAGCACGCTATAAAAATAAAACTACTGAATAATAATAATAATAATAATAATAATAATATAATAATAATAATAATAATAATAATAATAATAATAATAACCCACAACATGTGCCATAGAAGACCGATATCCAACAGAAGAACACAACCTGCGCTTATAGAAGCAACGCACAATACAGAAACTAATACAACAGAAGACTCAAATCAAACTTCATAACAAAACCTACTGTTTCAATTCGATATACTCCACAAAAAATGCAGCACTTACTTCTACACTAGCATAAAGGTGTAACAAAAAATGCGATTTTAAGTTGCTTGAAACTTTAAGATGTCGAAATATAATGGTGGTGCTGACGCTGTTGGCGAACATTACCTTACTTCAGTTTATGAGAGACAGGATTTTCCGGAGAAACTCTGATTGTAACAACGAAAATGAAGCAAGACCATTGAGGGAAAGCTTCTCGCTCCGCGGTGTTTCAGTAAAAATGCAGGCTGACCACAGCTGCTATCCTAATACAGTATCAGCAGATAGTAGAGCACGAAGAAAACAAGATAGTGATGCAGTGCTACTTGGAAAGTGACACTAAAAGAAGGGCCTATAGAAAGCTGATGTTAATACTTTGGAATGAGATGGGTATGTTTAAAGTGACTGACCAGAGACTAGTAGATCAAGCTAAATGCTACGAGGAAAAGAAAGTGGATGACAGAATTGGGGGTAGAAGAGATCACAAGAGAACTGGAAAAGAAAGACCAGGCAGTGGGAAAGACAAACAACAACATTAGAGATATAGATCAAACCAAAGAAGAATCTGAAGGAGAAAAATGATAATAGCGTTACCATTAAGGAAAGGACAACTGGCACCAACGACTTAAGTGATTTAACTGAGGAAAATCAGAAATTTTTAGATGAGTTGCAGGACGTAATGAGTAAAGAAGTAAGAAAAAGATTGCCAGCATTAAAAGACACCAACGCAAGAAAGCTGCTAGAAATGACTCGGAAAGTAGATTCTGTTATCAGTAGGATAGATATTAAAAATATAGGAGACACCAACTCACTAATCTATGCAAGAGGGGTAGTAGTCACTAGAAGATTAGATATTTCACAGGGAAAGATTAAAAAGGAGCAAATGTGGAAAAGGAGACTGCAATATAAAGTGACGACTTTAAGACAAGATGTGAGTAGAATAGAAGCCTGGAAACTTAAAAAGTTGGGAAACGCAAGATGCAAATCGTTCGTCAGGAAAAGGTATTTAGTCAAAGAGAAAGGATTTGTAATAGATGAGTTGAAGCAACGTATCATAGTAGGCAAATTCTCCAGATATCCGAAAAGTATAGATGAGTATCAACAGCTTAGATTATTTTAGCAGACCAGAAGAGAGTTTATAACCAGCATGAAAATGTTTGAATAGAAGGAAGTTGGTAGATATGCCTAGGAAATTGGAGTCTGTTATAAAGAGGATACATACGAAAAATATTGGTGACACTAATTTGTTGAAATATACAGGAGATGTAAAATTTATCCCAGGATTAGGCATTCCTCGAAGAAAGATCAGGGAGGGTGCAGATGTGGAGATGGAGACCAGAAAATAAAGTGTGGACTTTAAGACAAAGTGCAATTAGAATAGAAATGTGGAAACTGAATAAGTTAGAAAACAAAAGACTTAAATCGTCTCTTGAGAAAAGTTACTTTGTCAAAGATAAATGATTTGGGGCAGCCGTCGAAGGGTTGAAACAGCAGGTAAGCTTTCCCCATACCAGAAAATTGTGGATCAGTACCAACAGAACAGATTGTTTTGAGACAAAACGGTAGGGATTTTATCGCGAAATAAATAGGAGAGAAGAAACTACTGAAGATGAGAAACCTAATGCACGAGAAGCTAGAAAGTTCTGGAGTAACAGTTGGGACAAGCCAGCCAATCATAATAGAGATGCATCATAATTTAAAAAAAAGGAGAGAAGAAGAAATTTGTGAGAAGCAACCCGATTTTAGACTAACTAGTGTTAATGGGTGAAGTGCTAAAAAGAATGCTGAAGGGCCAAAGATCAGATTTAGTGCAAGTGTATGTACAGCTTAAAGAAATTTAGGAGCTTATAGGTGGGGCCAAGGGAACAACGTGGGGAGTGCCTGAATGAAGGAGTCATATCTAATTGGGAGATTAGAGAGAGAACAGTTCTCTTTATGAAAAGAGAAAAGCAAAGGCAATATAAGTAATATTATATAGATCAATCGTTTGTTTACCATTAGTGTAGAACCCGTTAACAAGAATGCTCTCAGTAAACATATACGAGTATCTTGAATGACAGAAATTGCTGCCAGAAGAACAAAAGGTTACAGCAAGAAGGCCACAGGAAGGCATGACCTATTATACATAGACAAAGCAGTTCTAAAAGAAGTTAAATCTAGAAAGAAATGTTGAACAACAACATGGATAGATTATAGGAAGTCTTAGGACGTGATTTTACACTCAGGATACGTGAATGTTTCAGTACCTTCAGTACTGGAGACAAGTTGAGAGAGATAATTATCTATAGTATAAAGAAATGGAAATTAGATATCTCCTCAGGTGACACAGACTTAGGGAAAGTTAGTATCAAGATAGGAATTTTACAAGTAGAAACGTTAAGCCCTTTAAAATTTCTGTTATGATTAATTCCACTTAGTTTAGAATTAAGAGAGGCAAAGTCAAGCTATTCGTTCAGAAATAGTAAAAGAAAATATAATCCTTTGCTCAAAATGGGTGATCTGAAGCGTTTTATTAAGGATATGAAAGATATTCTTTTATACAAACGGTATAGACATCTAGATGTATTACACCCTGAAATGAAAGCGAAACTTGAGAAGGAGTACATCATAAGGGTGAAGAAGCTAATGGAGTCAAATCTAAATTGTCCGAATCTATTGAAGGCTGTAAATACTTGGGCAATATCGTTATGTCGATATTCTATAGCTTTCACAGATTGGACAACTTTAGTCAAAACTAAGAAGGAATTCAATATGACTGGAGGACTTCACTCAAGAGTAGCATTAGCAAGATTATACTTACCTAGAGAAGAAGATGGTAGATGTCTAATACCAGTAGAAGGCTGCGTAGAGTTAAGAAGAGTAGATACAGCCTCTATGTAGGTAATAGGGAAGAACGTTTACTAAGATCTGTGAGAGTAACAGTGGGAGATAGGGAAACCAAAGAACCCAAATGAAGTTAAAAAACAGAGAAAATAATAAAGATTATCTAACTGGCAAGAGAAGACTTTGCATGGCAGATACCCAAAGATAGATTCAGGAAATGACAATAGTGAAGTATGGTTATGTATGCAGAAAGGCCCTAGGAGTAGGCATCTCTCCTTCACATTCCCTCAGTATATTGTCACATACTGACTTCAGGTCAATTCACATAAGACAACTTTGCCGTGTTCACCTAACTTTAACTAAAATTCTGGGAAGGGGATGCAGCACTTCCCTCCCCACCCTATCTCTCCTGTTCAAGTAGAACTTCAATAGTCGATGAGATTTTGTTCACACAAGAGAGTGTCTATCTTCCGTCGTTTTCACCTCGCCATAATCAGCAGACTTTTACCATAATCAGTAGACAAAGGAAACCTGCCTGTCTGTCTGCCCTACCCGGCCAACAGAAGGCGGAAATGTGATCCTCATGATGCACACGGCCAACAACCAGATCCGCCCTGATTGAGATAACAGCTGTTCGACATATATCCACAAGTCAGCAATGCCCGATCACTAGACGAGCGCATGAAGCGTTTACTAGGTCCGCTGTAATCTCGGACAAGTTCGTGTGTGCCTGTAGACGTTATGTCGCACCAGCAGAGCTCACCAGTAACTCTGTCAGACCAGGGATTTCTGAAAATTATGCATAGGCTCCGGTTCGAAAATCCTCTAGTAAAACCGGTTAATTGATATTCCCCGATTCCCAACGAATCGATGAAAACTTAATCGTTTTCCCCCGCCAATAATCCTCTTTAGAAGTTGAAGGTGGAACTTCCTCCCTGGAGTCCTATATGGGCTTAGTGACAGGCAATATGATCTCCATATAATTCTGTTTAACAAATGATGACCACCCATTCTACCCACCAAAGAAACGCTAGTGGGATAACAGCCTCAGCATGTTCGCGTATCATTAGCCAAAGCATGTCCAATAATCCATGCAGCATCTGCTAACAGTAAATGGAAGAATTTCAAAGACTACTATTCTTGGGAACTGCTCATACAGGACGAACAATACTGTATGCGTTATTCTAAAAACAAGTTTAATCTGTAAACATAGCAACAGTACTTTTAAATGTACACAAAAGCAGATATCATTCACCATCATTTTCAGATTACACAACATTTGAAACAAAATCTTAATTGCCTTATGTTTGCTAGACATTCTCTAGAACATATAATGTACAAATTCAAAAACATGGCAGATATCAACCAGCTTAATCATAATAAAGATTGAACATCTAACTCATTGCGACTTGAGGTCTCTATATGAAACTCGGAACCAACTTATATAAACAGAAAGCAAAATCCAAACATAAAGTAATAATACTAATAATACATTCATATTTTGGGGCAAGGTCAGCAATCACAAGTCACATGAACGGTCACACCATGGATATGTTTCAGTGGTACTTCATACATATATTCAAATAATTCGGCTGGTCGAGTACAGATACCACAAAGTTGACCACGATTGACTTTCTAATCGTGAGCCTAGGCCTGAAAATGGGTAAGTACTAACCCGATAAGAGAAAATGGTATACATTCACAGAAAGTTGATACGAAATGATTGATAAGTACGGGAATGTAAGAACGTTTTCTGCAACATCCCGGCACAAAATCCGCAAACATTCCGGTGTTTTTATTTTCTAGCTATATTTTATGTAGGAAGATTGCTGGTTCTTAAGCTTAGTAATACTACTTAAATATATTTAAATTACTTACAGTATATGTAGAAAGGCTTTTACATAAAAAATTGCCGATATTTTATAGTGAGATCTAATGTAGAAATAAAAGAGAAACAAACTAAACAGAAATCCAGTAATTTAATATTATCGCAGACTTTCAAGAGAAATGATACGTCTAATTAAATATATTAAGTAATAAGCACTCTTATGATTTGAAATCGATGTTCCGTTTCTTTTATTATTTGTGTACATTCCGTCTGGAAACGATATGCTTAGTTTTAGATTGTGGTATGATAAATGAAATTATATTTTTCTGAAATGCACAAATGTCCATTTAGATTAGTTACAATATTTACAGAGATTTCAAATATTGAATGAACAATAAAAAAAAATTCAGAAAACAATGTCGAAAATTATTAACGCATACTTGATATTACATAAATATTAATGCATAACGTTTTATATCTGTATAGCTGTACAGAATTTATTGTATACATTGTCTCTTCTGTTTACAGTTTTTAGAAAATTATTAGATTTTTGCATCTATTTTTGTTTTCCCAAAACATCATTTTGCAATACACGTAGAAAATTATTATTTACAACTTTTAGTTGTCAAATAAATATTTCGTTTCAAAGTAACTCTATAAATAGTAAAAGATAGAGCCGTACAATAAAAAATATCATGATACTATACATTCTGTATATATATATATATATATTATATATATATATATATATATATATATATATATATATAACAGTATTAATAAAATAGATGGAATGAGTATTTTATTAATTATGTTACCCCAACCGCCACTACGATGTTTCTGCAATAAATCTACAGATAACAACAGGTAATCGAAACTATGCCGGTGCTTTACTCATTATCTATTTATACATTTGGTATAATTTCTCCATTATATATATATATATAATATATATATATATATATATATTATATATATATATATATATATGTATATATATATATATATAATATATATACTTATATGTATGCATGTATGTATGTATTATTTATGTATGTAAGTAGCTGTTTATATACAGCGCCATGTTGGACTGTTGAAATTTGCACATTTTTTCTCTCTGTTTTTTCATTCTCCCAAGGCTTACTTTTTTAAAATTCATAACCTTGAACTGATTATGATTGCTACTAAACTTAATACGTAAAATGCTTTACATTTGAAACCTAACCTACAAATTTGGTAAAATATAAATGTTTATTGCAGCTACATAATTTTTACTTCTGATCAGGATGTTCAAATTCGATCTACTTTTGGTCAAATCACCAATGTGTTAATACTTATTAACTTCATTTTCTTGAAAATTCCCATACGTTAAAAGTGTGAATATATTACAGTATTGAATGCTCACAACACATTGAGTAGTTTTTGATGAAATGGAGATGAAACGGTTTTTAAATATATTGTGCCATTGGTAGCATTATTGATTATCCCTATGAAATGTCTTCGGTATAATTATATATTTGTTTTGTTTTTTTTTTGTTTTGATTTATCAAATTTGCTTTTGTGCTGCAAATGCTCACTGTCAATCATATTCATTGACTTTTGGGAATAATGCAATCCGCACTTTATACAGTCTGAACATAGCTTTTAAAATTTCTTCCAGATTTTTTTAATTTTATGTGATGGTAAAAATCATCGTTTCCAATATTATAGAATTTACAAAAAATCAAAGACAACCGAATATCCATCATAACCTATGTTATAATGATAAAAGCAGATTGTAAAAATTTATCGATTTAACATAGTTTCTTGAATTATGTATGCAATTCGTATATCAATGATACGGGTACTTTAAAAAAATAATAAAATCTTTACTAAAAAAAATTCTGTTTTCTGCATCAGCAAAACGTAAAATAGATCAATTGTGAAGACTTATATCATAAGCAATGTTATAATGAGGTGTAGGGTTTCTTGCAATTGAGTATACATGTTTTATATTTTACGGAGTCTAAAATATACATACAGGATCGTGAAATATGGAGGAAGAATAATACACGAATATTAGCTGTATCATAAGATTGAATTATTTTTTTTTTATTTAGAGATATAAAGATCAGGAATTGGTTGCCGAATAATAGATCGTAAATTAATCTGCTGTACATATCAAATGCACCCACCAGTTTCACATTCGTCAAATCTACCATCCTAAATGCATCACCCTAAATATTTCCATTAGTTAAGTCTCACTAATTTTTTTTAGTATTAGCTTCTGGTTCAAATTTTACACACGGTCCTCCATATCGTTCAAATTCAATATAAACATAGATGAGAGTGATATAAATTAGACACTAAGGTTTTTCATATTTCTCTGAAAAAATTGTAGTTTCTATTTTAGGCACAAGGCAGTGCAATTTTGAAGATTATATAAACTGTAGTACTTGATTACATCTTTATTTCAACGTTGTTGAAATGATGAAAGATGGAGTGGATCTCGGGCTAATTTAGATTCATTGCTAAATAAGTAATTATAAACTTAGAAAAATTCAGATATGTTTCAGCCAAAGTTCGCAGAATCCATGTATAACTTAATATACCACCTGATACTTGATAGACATTTTTAAGTATTGTGATAGCATATTCCACTCAGGAAGGGATTGTTGATTGAGTTTTATCTAAGTGTTAATATGTCTCGTAAATCTGTAAGAAATTTTTCCAGATATCGTTCGAAGTTTATAAAATCTTTTAAGCTCTTTGGTTTGTTCTTGTGATAATATTAAATATAGCAGGGTCTGTTTAGGAGAAGTGCGTGTATTACAATGTGATTAGTTGTTGTAATCCTGGTTTGTTTAAAAATATTGTTTCCAATTCAACGGCAAATGCTGGAACATTAGGCTATCTGATGTTTCCTAAATATCTGAGACTTCCAAATTCAGTTTATTTTGAAGTTTAGTTTCATAAAGGTTGGTTGGAGAGTTTGCATTCCTTAGGTTTTCGAGATTAATATATTACATTTTAAATGGAAGTATACTAAAATATATTTCACTACTACGATAATTTGTGTGAGAAACACGGAATGTTCTATATATTTTCCCTTTTAATTTCATTTCATTAACCTTGTCCCACTGAATTAATGTAACTAGATACTCGATACCTCTTGCCTAACTTTGCTAATTAATATGAGCACGTTTTCTATAGTGAAGAGCAAAACAGTATGTCTGTTTGTTGGTTTCATTTTATTGACAAAATCAATGTAATTTTCCAAATTTGCCCTTTCATACATTGTAAACATAAAGAATGAATATTTTGTGCATATTAGGATTTGAACCGCTGATGCAAGAATGTGGTCATCTAATGTGATAGATTTCTTTATTTGCATTAATTTGTGAATATACGTTTGTATTCTATAATGTTGATCATACATATTTCTCCAGTCATGTACGTATATTTTGTTTTGTAATGCAATTAGTGCAACATGAAAACTTTGAGGAAAAGGCCCTAAAGTATAGAAGTCATTTGATTGAAGAAATCTTCATTCATTACTCCTGATTTATATTTTATATAATATTCACTGAAAAATATATCACTCGGGTTTTCTTGATTTTTAGTTACACAGATCATTTACATTACGCTGTATTACAACTGATTACTATGTAGACTTATAACGGACTCCTTAGGAGGATTTTAATGTGACAGCCGCACAATTCTCTGAATTTCATTATGTTGCTTTTGGATGTGCTTGCTTTCTAACCGCATGTTTCTGAATTTGATCCAACTGTGGGGCAACTTGAGCGATAATTTTCTACTATATCCCCGGGTCTACCAACTGACTGATGTCTTGTGAATGGATCTGGTAGACAGAAACTAAAGGAGCCTGTTCCATACATACATATAAAACACACACACATACACACACACACGCACACACACACACACACACACACACCACACACACACACACACACACACACACACATATATATATATATATATATATATATATATATATATATATACTAGCAAACGCATGTGTCCTTTGGACGGTTTAAGTTGCTTTGGTAGTACTTTCCCCCCAAATAATTGAATTACCGAGAATATTTATGAGTAGCACGGCAATCTATGTTTCCGATTAACCTATCAAATTGAAGGCCGGTTGTTGTGAGGGTCGTTGCACGTTAATGATCATTGCAAGCGATGCAAAGTAGAGCTACTGAAGTGTTTTGGGAGTAGATTACGGACAATGTCAACAAAATATAGCTATTTTACATAAATGCGAAGTTTCTTGCCAGAAACAGCCTCATAAATGGTGTAATGAAATCGAAGGAAGAAGTTAAACTTCTCCACTGCGAGATTATTTTTTTCAACAGCAAAGGGAGCTATTTTTTTGGAGAGATAAACTAACAGAAACCCTTGTATTCTTTCTTCACACGTAGTTTGCGCATAAATTAACTGCGAATGCTGTATATAGTTACATAGGTTTGGAGTTTTCTGAAAGATATGTGTAGCTTTCGTTAGTGGAAACAAAACTCCTATCTAATATTTGATTGTTTGGGACAAATCATATGTGATTGTTTAAAAAAAGGCTAGAACGACAATGCTAAAACGTATTTGAAACAATGAATAGCAGACGAAATATCATAATAGATGGCTAAATAAGCATTCTTAAAGTGAAGCAACGCAACGCATTGGTAAGTAAACAATGGTATGAACAAATAGAAGTGCGGGAAGGGAACATCAGCTTTCAATTAATTCAGAATAGGTAAAGGTAAGCTTGCCAAAAATTAATGCGGTTTGAATGTGGAGATTAAGATTGTTTGGTATTGGTTATTCCTTGCGTACAGTGTTTCTAGTCAAATTAATCACCGGGGCAGGTGCACAGTCAATATAAATAAATAAATAGACAAAATTTATTATTATTATTATTATTATTATTATTATTATTATTATTATTATTATTATTATTATTATTATTATTATTATTATTATTATTCAGGTCACTGTCTGGACTCGAACATGGAATCTTGGGGTTAGAAACCTGCGCGCTTAACCACTACGCTATATGATGAAGGCTGGAGGGTATATCAGCCGAAATGTTGTGTTAACAACAAACAAGATGAGGACAAATATCTGTCAAATGTAAATAAGATTAATAATGTACATAATTCCTCATCTCTTAAATATAGAACTGTATTATCAACAGAACTTATTGCAAGGAAAGCATTTAACGATTTAACAGCAAAAGAATGCGACTACATAACAAACTTTAATTGCAAAACCAGCACGCTCTATGGGCTTCCAAAAATACACAAGAGTGAAATTATCACAGAAGCTTGCAAAAAGTCCACTTCAACCTGCATCACTATACCACATCCCACTGATCTCAAACTGAGACCAATAGTGGCAGGCCCAAGCTGTGAAACACACAGACTTAGCAACTTTATCGAAATCATCCTAAAACCAATACTGAAACACATTCCAAGTATTGTAAGAGATGACCTGGACCTATTAAATCATCTCCCCAAACATACCGATAAAAACACTTTAATCGTCTCATTTGATGTAATAAACCTTTACACTACGATTCCACATGAATATGAATGTGGAAGCCATTAAATTCTGGCTGGATAAATATCCCAATGAGATCCTGGAAAGAATAAAAAAGAATTAATCTTTGAAGCCCTCAAAATTATTCTGCAAAACGACTTTATGAATTTTAATAATAACACTTACAGACAGGTTTCAGGAACTGCAATGGGTACGAAAGTTGCCCCTACCTATGCAAACCCGGTGATGGCCAACCTGGAATCACATATATATGAAAAATCCAAATATAAGTACGGCCAGTCTTTCCACAAATACCTGTTGGAGAACTGGAAACGCTACTTAGATGATTACTTCATCCTATTGTCCCACACACTCGACCAACTTACTGACTTCAAAAACCTTATCAACAGTGTAAATAACAACATCCAATTCACAATAGAATATAGTCAGGACCAACTCCCTTTTCTTGACATTCTAATCATTAAAAAAGGCGTCAACATTGAAACTGACATCCATTACAAAGCCACTGACTCTAAGCAATACCTTCTATTCACCTCCAATCACCCAAAACACACAAGGACAAATACATCCCCTTCAACTTAGCGAGAAGAATCTGCACAATTTTCTCAAATGATACAACACGAAATAGAAGACTCCGGGAACTAAGGGCAATTCTTGTCGAAAGACATTACCCAGCATCACTAGTGGACAACGGAATAGAACGGGCCAAATCAATTAACACTCAAGACTTACGCAAACCAAAACACATCCACACTACAGTAAATAGCCTCCCCTATCTCTCAACGCACAGCCCAAGAAATGCAGAAGCTTACACTATTATATACAACATTCCACAGCTAAATCTAGAGCCACGCCTAAAAAATTACTGGCAGCTCATAAAATAATAAAAAGTAGGAGACAACCTAAATCCCTAAAAAACCTCTTCACCAACGCAAAATTACACAACACAAACCCGCCACCCACCGTCAAAAAATGTGGTCGTCCCAACTACAGGACTTGCATCCACCTCATTTAGGGATCGACGTACAAGTTCCAGTCAGGACACACCTTCATCATAAAAATTTCACCTGCGCATCAAAAAATTTACTTTACGACATAAGGTGTGAAGGGTTCCACAAAGACTACATAGGGAAAACGAGGTTTACCTTCAGAGAAAGGATGACAGTTCACCGCCAACAACTGAGGGACCCCTCCACAAGACAGATACCACTACGTGGACACAATAAGTCCCCCGAATTCTTAGTTTCCCCACTATACCAATGCCCGGACAACACCACAGACCAAACAAGAATAAATAGGGAAAATAATATTATTCAAAAATACAGACCACAAGTAAACATACTTTAACATACCCCCCAGGCACACATCCAAAACAAACACACAAAGACACACACACTCGCACCATATATACGCACACAAACAAACACGGATTCAATACCAACACACACAAAACGCATAAACACACACACGCCACCCAGACAAACCCAACACACATGGACACACATACACACACTAGCATACACGCAACACACTAACAAACATTAACCACACACATACACAACACACACACACACAAACGGGCACACACACAACACCAAGACAATCACACACATGATTGACAAACGGGCACACATATATACACAGTCCATCCTACCAAATTTCTAAAAAAAAGATATATCTATTTACACCACAATGGACCATGGGACCATTCAAGAACAGCCGACACACAAACACATGTAGACATATACACACACAAAGACACATACACTCACACCACATATACGCACACACACAAACACATACTCAATACCAACACACGCAAAACGCATATACATACACACGCCAAACCGATACATCCAGCAGACATGGACACACATACGAACAAACACATGCACACTAACGCACACGCAACACACTAACAAACATTAACCACACACATACACACACACACAAACGGGCACACATATATACACACACCATCCTACCAAATTTTAAAAATCACACATCTATGTACACCACAATGGACCCTGGGACCAATCAAAAACAACCCACAAACACACAAAAACATGTATACATATATATACACACACACAAAGACACACAAACTCACACCATTCTGACCTCCATACAGACACACATATACACACGCAGCACCATGCCAAATGCCATCCACGCACATACATACATACACACACGCACACAACACCAAGAAAACACACACACTGTTGACAAACGGGCACAAATATACACACAGCATCCTACCAGATTTTACAAACACACATACACAACTATTCACACCACATATATATATATACACACACACAAAGACACACACACTCACACCATCCTGACCTCTAAAGCCAATCCCCCAAATTATTGATGCTTGAAGGAGGGACAAAAAAGATAAATTCTTTTCAGTTCCACATTACTCCTCCTTCCCCCACCCAAATATACCTACAGTGTCCCTTGAAATAGATAATATTCTTTTACGTTAACATGGTGAACAGGTCAGTTTTAGCTTTCCTACTATTATAAGGTAAACCTTTTTGAACTCATAATTTTCTGTGCGTGTATACTAATATTCCACTGAAATTTTTAATAAGTCCTTCTGGAAATTATCTTCAGAATGTATAATAAATTTGTTGTAATCTTTTTGCCCAATATTTCAATGAATTTATTAAACCTTTTTATGTTCTCAACATGCGCTTGTCACCAAAGAATGTGTACGTATGTATTGTAGTACTCTGTGTCAACCAATATTCTGTGCGTGTTTGAATATACAGATACAATACCAATACCGATATCCCACTGAACTTTTTAATAATTCCTTCTGGAAACTATCTTAAACATGTTCTTGAGAATGATTATTTATGTTGTAATCTTTTGTGCCCAATATTCTAAGGAACTTTTCTATGTCCTTAAAATGTCCTTGTTACCAAAGACTGTATATATGTAATGTAGCAATTTGTAACAACCAATAATTAACGCAACCAAACTTCTACATGTTACTTTAGAAAATTTTACTACCAGTGGCCTAGCGTATAGAAAAATTAGACTATATATAACTCATACAAAATACAGTGTACATTTCAACACATTAAGATGTTTCCATCATTGTTCTCCCTTACGCTAGAAGGAACAGCTTAGGTCCAAACCACTAATTAAGGATAAAATCTTGAAGGGAATGAATAATAAAAACATTTACCATCTATTTCATGGATTAAACATATAAGCACGAGGTCAATCCAGCATGTGCTTCTTGCTTATACATTATATTTTTTGAAATCCACCGCGCAAGCACAGTTTTTTGTCGGCAGCAACAAAAAAACAGCGCTTGCGCGGTGTATTTCAAAGATTAAAATGTATAAGGAAGAGACACATGCTGGATTTGCCTCTTGCTTATATGTTTAATCTTGGCGTACCTATTGACGAAGACTTCGCCTGGCAAATTACTTTTTTTGCTAAAAAGATCTGAAACCATAGTCCAGGAAATAGACGGTAAATGTTTTTATTTTTCATTCCCTTCGAGGTTTTATCCTTAATTAATGGTTTCGACTTTAGCGTACTGGAGCCCTACGATGGATATCTGTTAATGTGTTTAAATGTACACTGTATTTTATACATACATACATTTATATATATATATATATATTTAAACATAATAAAATAGGGTAATAATAAATTACTATTACCGGTGGCCTAACACAAAAAACGAATTAGTCATTAGACTATATATTATTCATATAGAAATACAATAAGAAGCTTCCAAGAGGCTTCTACTGCTCTTTCTAGCACAACGCTTTCCTATTTGGAAGCCTCTTATTGTATATATATATATATATATATATATATATATATATATATATATATATATATATATATATTATATATAATATATATATTATATATATATATATATATATATATATATATATATATATATATATATCTATATATATATAATATATATATATATTATATATATATATATTATATATATATATATACATTTATGTGTGTTTGTGTATGTTGAAAAGATATGGAGTTGAATTAAGAAAATAATGTTCTTTGTTACTTTTATATCTAAATGTGTGTAAATAGTTATGCGATACATTATGGAGGGATGCTTAAAGGGAGAACAAGGAATAATTAGAAAGAAAAAAGAAAAGACAAGAAGGACAATAGGACAGGAAAGAAAGAAAGAAAGAAAGAAAGAAAGAAAGAAGGAAAGAAAGAGAGAAAGAAAGAAAGAAAGAAAGAAAGGGAACCTTTTCTGCAATGGTTAAAATTGTATAGTTTGTCTCTTGTCAAGCTACACAGCAGTAAAACGTGTCCTCCCCTGGAATGGTTGTAGCTGATGACAATTCAATGACTGAATTTTCCTTTAGCAACATGTCAGTTGTTATGTTATCTATCTGTAAAGTTTTTTTTTTTATAAATGTGTGTGTATAGGCGTATGTGTATGAGAGAGTGTGTATGTTGTATGTCGGTTGTTTAATTGATTCGTTTCTGTTATTTTAGTAAGAGTAATGAGAACATTTTAATAAAAATTTCTCATGTGTTCATGAATATATTGTTTTCTTGTATTATACGATTAGTTTAGATAACACTTTCTTGGTTAAATGTAGATGCATTGCTTCCCATTACTCTGGTTCATCCCTTGGGCATTTCTAAAAAAGAATGGTCTTGAATCTGCTCTTTTCACAAATTTCCAGATGCTTACTCAGCGGAATTTTGCGTAGTTCCTTTTGTGTCGTGCGGATTCTTGCACGTTGGCAGTGAAATTGTTGTTTTGGCCAATGTAATATTCCTTGCAATCGCAACCGGTTATGCTACAGTATATGAGACTCTATGTCTTGTAGTTCATATCTGTATTTACTTGGGAGTAACATACACACTTAGTTTCATTTGTGAAGCAGTTTCCAAATTATTGTTGTAGTAGTAGTAGTAGCAGCAGCAGTAAGATTAGTAGTAGTAGTAGTAGTAGCAGTGGCAGCAGCAGCAGCAGCAGCAGCAGCAGTAGTAGTAGTAGTAGTAGTAGTAGTAGTAGTAGTAGTAGTAGTTGTTGTTGTTTTTGTTGTTGTTGCTGTTTTTGTTACAATTCCGCATCTATTATTTCCACAGTCATACATAGAGAATTCTGATATATCCTCTGATATGAGTTTTGCCTTAGTGAGATATTTTTTCTAGATATTTTGGGTGACGTTTACAGTTTTTGTAACGCTTACTACAATAGTTTCGTATGAGTGTCAGTAGTTTTTTTCTTATAATGTGGAGATCGTTGGTCACTGCTGGATTATATGCGTTGATAAATGGAATAATATTTTCTTAAATTTTCTTTTTCCTTAAGAGTGCTCAATTGTGTGACGTCCAGTTTCTTCATCTTTATATTTTTATCATTTCGAGAAGTAATTCTCTTTCTTTAGGTAGCTTGGAGTTGATTGAGTCGAATTTAACGTATTTTCGGATCAACTAGTATTGCATAGATACCTCTTACCATATTATATGGAATATTTCTTGTGATATGAGAAGGATGGCAAGAGTAGAAGTTCAGGTATTGATGAATGTTTTGTTGTAAAATATATCGGCTGTTACTATGAAATCCCGTGTTTTTTAAGTGAACGTCTAGGAATAGTAAGTCTCTATGATTGGTTTGTTTCATGAGTTTGATTGATGGACGAAAGTTGTTTGGGAAGTTATCGAATATTCGTAGATCATTATTTGATTTCTCCCCCAACATAAAGTAATCATCGAGGAGGCTTTTGAATGAGATACTTCTTGAAGTTTTGGTCAAAAATCTTCTTTGTCGTACATTTTTCTTCTACAAAAAGAAAAACACTGACTAATACGAAATCGACAACTTGAATTGTCATCAACTACAGCCATTCCAGGAAAGGGCCCTTTCTACTATTGGGTAGCATGACAATTGACCAAAGAACACAATACACTTTCAACTATTCTAGAAAAGACCCTTTTCTTTCTTTATTTCTTGGTTTCTTTCTTCCTTCCTTTCTTTCTCTATATCTCTCTCTCTTTCTTTCTTTCTTTCTTCCTTTCTTCTTTGTATTCGCTTTCATGTCTGTTTCTTTTCTTCCTTCCCGGTTTTCTTCTTTTCTTTGTTTTTTATCCCTTTCTTCCCACCCCAACCAAAGTACCACAATTTCACCACACAAGTTTGCACACATATAACGCAAATAGCGGGTGGCGCACGAGAAACGTTGCCCAGTTTCCGTAGTAAAGAGTAAACACTCACCATCATAGGATATTTTGAAATGATACCCTGTGGCATTAAAATACACAACTTTGCACGTCTAACCATATTTAGACATCCCCAGTTTCAACATTAGCCTTTCAACACCCTTTAACATGACTTCACGCATACGTGAGACTGCTGTGCAAATTGTGACTTCTCCGAGTAATCGTTCGGCTAATATCCTGGAAAGCTGTCGGTTTTTGAACAGTAAGGTATCTTTGTTTTTCGGTTGACGTGCACTGAGCCGCTGCGTACCGCTTCTTAATTAACATTTGAGTCATACTCTTCACCGGTAAGCCTATCTCCAGAAATTTGTCTTCAAAAATTTCACACGTTTGCTTAACTGAACCCGCTCTCAAATATGCCTCCACAGTCTCCACATTTTCCGCTATCGAGTTCATCATCCCGAAGAAAAGGATAGAGATGTTCACTCAGTGCAATCCTACTTTCATCTAATGTGGTGAAAATAACATAACAAACAGCGGATTAGAGTGCCATCTTTGTGAAAGAGTTACAAGCAGTTGAAATAACATAATGGCACTTGTAAACAATAAACAGGGTGTTTTCTTGTGTGCACATTTATATCAGTATTTACTTTACGCCACGGAACACACACACACCACACACACACACACACACATATATATATATATATATATATATATATATATATATATATAGATAGATAGATAGATAGATAGATAGATAGATAGATAGATAGATAGATAGATAGATAGATAGATAGATAGACAGATATAGATATACATTCACACATGCGCGCACTCACACACACAAATGCCCACACAAATACTAATACTCACGCATGCGCGCACCCCCATTTACACATACATATACCTATGTAGTATGTGTACTTGCATACTTTGATATAATTGTTGGATCTCACGTAATGTTTTCCTAACTGAGTAATAAGAAAACAAGCAATAACATCTCATGTGTCATGAAGTCAAATCAGAACGATATTTCTTGCTACTTTTTAATTCCCCATATACCCAACAAACACATAACTTCTTCCCTCATCTCAAATATCCAATCATTTATTATCTCTGCTTATAAAACTGTCAATTTGCACGTGCATATATGTGAGTGTTCTTATATCTGTATCCGTTGGTATCCATGAGTATATGAATTTGGTTTATTCATACTGTTTTGCCCTAATTTCTTTACTTACGAAGAATACATCATGTTTTGTTATTCACTCTGTTTCTGTTTCTCTCTCTCTCTCTGTCTCTTTCTATTTCTCCATTTCTTCGAAATTAAGAGAAATATTTGTAGTTTCATTTTTATTGAAAGTTTTGACACTCATTCCATTACAAAGCATTTCATTTGATCTAAATATAATTATAACTCACTGTCTCGCAACGGCATTTAACCTCCACGAATCTCACACATTCACTCACCTCTTGTCATTTTCTATTTATTCTAAGACTACCAGTTCGAGAACAAACGAAAACTCATTGTATTTTGTTATATATGATGTATATATATAGAAAGAAAAGGAGAATGAACATGAAAGCAAAACACCTAGCAGCAGAATTTAACTTTGTGAGAAAGGCCAACTGGTTAATTGGGAATAAAGTCACATTTAATAATGTTCAAAGAGTGCGAGAAAATATGCTGGAATTCATCATAGGAGAGACACATCAAAACATTACAAGCAAGTTTCAACGTCGAAAAAAAGATAAACAATGATAAGTTAAAAGCAAAAATCATTAGATTATAAAGAACAGTGAGAAAGAAAACAATCAAAGTTCTATTGGACATGCTCAAAGAAGTCAGACAGTACAAAAATATCGGAAACAATAGTACTTATTTACAAGTCATACACACTCATGCAACTACACACTAACTAAGACTATTAATTTATGTTTCATTTAACAATACCGGACCTTCACCACTGCTGTTTACTCATGTAATCAATGCATTGACTCCGCATATAGATATCTGCACATGCTGATGTATGCATGTGTTTGTGTGTATTTATATGTGTATATGTATATATATATATATAATATATATATATATATATTATATATATATATATATATTATATATATATATATATATATATATATATATATATATATATATATATATATATGTATATATGCATATATATCTATGTATACCAACACATATGTGTATATGTATGAATGTATGTATGTATGTAGGTCGGTAGGTAAGTATGTAGGTAGGTATGTGTGTATGTATGTGTATATATGTCTATTTATTATATGTCTGTGTGTATGTGTATGCATATCTATATCTATATATCTATATATATATATATATATACATGTACACAAACACACACCGAAGATATCACCCATATCATAACCAGTTGCCCGGAAATGTTATCCGGATATAACCTACCGATGAGACATGATGCATTAGCTAAGACACTCTATAGTGAAATGCGTCGGAAGGATAACCACAAGGACAAAGAAATAATAACACACAGCATGGTATAAGCCATAGCCACTCATAATAAAAAAAAAAATTATTGCCGAATGTCCCAATGAAAACCTCAAGTAAATGTATGCGCAACACACACACGCACACACACATACACACACACACACACACACACACCACACACACACACAGATATATGTCATTCAAAACGTAAACAAAAGCGAAACAACAAAGAAAGTACCATCATGGGTTTTGAAATGTGACAGAAAGGTAACTGGTTTTCGGCAGACAATCAGCCAGGTAATGAGGCTTATTGCGTGCAAACAATCAAATCGCTATACGTACCACCAAGAGAAAGTAAAGAAGGAAATAGAAATGATGTTTGCAGAAAGCAAAAAGAAAACACTCATTTGCAGACTAATTACCTTCAAGCAAGAGCTAAAAGCTGTCAGTGAAAAACTCCGACATCAGAAGAGAATAATCGAGAGAAGAACAAAAAAAAATATAAGTAACCGGAACTAGGCCGCAGTATACAGAGACACGAGAGGAGGAGGAGCTGTGAACATCAAGAGGCTTCTTCGGGGGAAGACATAGACTCATTCTGGAGGAAAATCTTGAGTGAATAGGTGTTTAACCATGAAGCTCTGTGGCTGAAAGAAATCCAATGAAATTATTTCTCCTGCGATACGCCTTAGATATACAAAATTGATGGTGAAATCTTGAAGCTGTGAACCAAAAATTCCAGGATGGAAAAGCACCTGGAATTGACTTGATTGTTGGGTATTGTACAAGAAGTTAAATTTTTACCAATGATATCTTAGTAATCTTTACCTTCAAGCTCTCAATGGGAATAGTAGCATACGACATTGGTTATCTCTGGCAAATATATAATTGATTCCCAAATGCAGAACGACCCTCATGGCAAAACACTGCCGGTCAATAGCATGTCACAATGTAATGTTAAAGGTATATACTGCATGCGCAAATCTCTTCCTCCAGGACCATTGTCAAACCAGTATCATCACAGCAAAGTAAGCACCAGGGAAGTAGAGAGTCTAGAGATGTGCTGGGCAATTGTTAATTAAAACTGTGATGCCAGAGGTGCAGGAACATAGGGGGAACCTAATTTCAATGCGGCTAGATTACAAGAACCCTGTAACTATGTTCCCCACTCATGGATGCTAGAGGCCTTTCAACGTGCTAAAGTTCCAGTGAGAATAGTCAAAGCCAGAGCTGACCTGGCCTCTATCTTGAAATTAAATACAACGAGTGACTGTATTATCACTAAAAGAATACAGTATAGCAAACGCATATTCCAAGTTGACAGCCTCTCTGTGATATTGTCTATACTTTCTGTAAACCCCTGCCATTCATGATAAGGAAGTCTAAAGAATATATCACTGGTTCACTAGGAAACAGAAATATCAAATGTACACAGTGTTTGTTTGTTTGATAACTTGAAAGTTTATGGAGAAAATATGGACGAGATGCAAAAGAGTCTTGATATAGTTACAAGATTCTCAACGGATGTAGGGTTGACGTTTGGTCAGGATAAATGTTGTTATATGGTTGTGTAAAAGGGGAAACTGTAAATCAGATTAGCAACATCTTCGTCAATGATTTGGCTGTTTCCCCGATATCTGACGAGGTATGCTACAGGTATATAGGAGTGGATGACAACATAGCTTACAATGGCACCTGTAACACAACACGTCTCACTAAAGAATATTACAGCCGAAAAAAAGAAAATTAGGACCTCCAAGCTCTCTGAATTCAATAAATCAGTGACTCACAATGTTTCCAGTGCCAGTTCTCGTACCAAAATTTGGGCTGCTTTCTTGGACGCTTGGTGAGATCAGAGCCAGTGATGGTAAAACACGAAAAATAATATGTACACATAATTTCCACTTAAATGGTGACGTAGACCGCCTATACCTAAAACGAAAACAAGGCGGCATACACTTTAGATCACTCCAAAATGGCTTTGAATGTTGTATCATATGCCTTCGGCAACATCTTTTAACCACCAAATGTCGAAGTCCATACCTTGATCAAATTTGCATACATGAGGCCAATAACAACATAGACTTGGAAGGCAGCTCCTTGACCGACATTCTTTGTCTGATAATCTAGAATACATGCTCAAAGAAGTTGCACGACTCTAACGCAGTGTATCATCAGATCAAAGGGAGAGCCTATATAAGCAGAAGACTATACATGGATGTGTTGGTAGAAAGCTCCGAGATGATAGTAACATTGATTATCAAATAAGCTTATCATGGACCAATAACCGGATTATCATCTCCTACTTTGAAGGTACGTGTTTGCAATCCAGGAACAGGAAATATCAACCAAGTACCTGATGCACAAAAGGGATAAAAATGCAGGAAAAGCAGTATAATGTTAACACCGAAGATATCACATCATAAGCAGTTGCCCGAAAATGTTATCACGGTATAATCTACCGATGAGATATGATATTGTAGCTAGGACACTCTATAATGAAAACTGTCGGAAGGATAAACCCAAGGACAAAGAAATAAGAACTTACCGTATGGTAGAAGCCATAGCCACTCATAATAAAAAAGAGTACTGGTAGAATGTCCGAGTGAACACCTCAAGAAAATGTACGCACAACAATCCAGATTACAAGTTCATGTTTATACCTGTAATTATTGGGACCCTGGGATATATAAAACACTACCTAAATACCAATCTTGAGAAATTAGGTTTTTCAAAACCGGAAAGGAGAAAGCTAATTCGAAGACTACAGAATCCATCACTGGAACTGTAAAAATCTGTAAAATTTTCCAGAAGGTTATCATTTAAATATATATGAGCATGTCTAGATATGCACTATATGCATGAGAATACATACACAAAATATTAAAATTCCAAATGAAGGAGCCTTGGATCCAGGTTAGGAACTGGCTCTTTCTCTGTTTGCAAGAAATCTTGAAACAAAACTGTACTATCCCATATATACATACATAAATACATACCCTGGCGTTGGTGTTGAACTTCCAATGCAGGACTTGAATCTAGATTAGAAACCGGCTCTTTCTCTATTGGCAAGTAATCTTGACATAAACTGAAGAATGACATACATACGTACATACATATCAGTAACGTTTCACATATAAATACAGGAACTGAATTTATTCTCAATGATAAATGTAAATGAATGCAAGTAAAATATCGTATTTTGATATAAATTCATGAATATTTTTAAGGTGCAGTTGGAAATAAGTTACACACATGCTACATGTTCGCTTATACCATAATCACTTATACCATTTTTATTTATTTATTTTTAAATGCCATGAGGGTAATTCCCGTTTATTCAGTTCAAGGTCTATAAAATAATGTGCTGGTCAGTTATTGATGTCCATGTAATAGATACATGCCGCTAAAATTTTACTGGACTTGATCCAAATTAGACCGATAGAAACAAAACTATGCTATTATTCTCCAATCTTGTGAGTGGAATTTCTCCTTTCATTCCTGGGAATGGCAGAAGACAAGCATAGTATTTTACACATATACACACACATCGTATATATTAAATTATATATTAAACCATCTAAACAGGATACTCAATGGCGGCGAAAATTCCTCACTGGAAACTACCGGAGATTGAGAAAATCTGAAACGCTCCTTTGTAAAAGAAAGAGCAGACTAAGTCATCGAATATATAAATTGAACCATAAAACCTTATTTAGGTATGCAAAGGAAACAGCTTCCAAGAACTGGAGGGCAGGGTCGCTCATCCAAAAATATGGTTCCCTCACGGGAAGACCAATACGGATCAGTGAGGTACTGAATGAAAAATCCCAAAGTGCTTACACTCAATCCTTACGGCACAGGCAAGACAGCTAAACCTTACAGTTCTTTGCGACTACAGAGGTAAAAACTGAGGCAATAAGAATTACCTTCCAAACAGATCTGGTCTCCTGTTAAAAGCTGTGGATGAAGCTATCACGAGGTAGGAAACAGAAGAGGGCAGCAACTTCAAAATCACTCTTTCACTAAATGCCACATATCAGAGGAGATTTCAAGGAGAGTAAGTGTAGCAAAGTTAAAGGAAGTGACCCGGTGGTTGTAGCTCTGGAGCTGGAACTGATAATAGGGGAAGAAACACCTGTATTAACCTAAAATATCTCATATCATGTAATAACTAGCTCTCGTTTAGATAATCCAGTGTTAGACAAAATTCAATTAATTACAAACCAGTAAGAATATGGAAAATAATACAAAATGTTACGGATAATCATAAAGAGAATATGACCGAGGGTATGCACATATTTTATATATGTATGTTCATTAATATATACGTGTGCATTTGTGTGTGTGTGCGTGTATACATATATATATATATATATACATATAGCGAGAGTGAGAAGAGAGAAAAAGACACATATAAATGTATATATATATATATATATATATATATATATATTATATATATATACATATATATATATATACATATATATATATATAACATATACACACACATATATACAGATGTATGTATACTTGGTTGTCTGTATCCATGAATGTGCATGTATACTCACAGTGACAAACTGACACACGTAAACACAGACATACAAATATTTGTGTATAATATATTTAAGACGTATATGCATATTATGTATATGTATATATATATGTATATATATATATATATATACATATACACATATATATATTAATATATATCTATATGTATATATATATATTTAAATATATACATATATATATATGTGTGTGCATACTTAAACGGAATCCAAACTCCACTGTTAGTAGTAATTTAAAGATTAATTTTTTATGAGCCACGTAATGAAGACATTCTAATTGCTTCTTGAGAATTTCAGAAAGGTATTACAAGTAGTTTTTATTGTTGCCGTCATCGTCACCATTGCTGAAGCAATTATAGCGAAATTTGTACTGCAATAATAATGGTATTTAAACATATATATATATAATATATATATATATATATATATATATATATATATGCATATATATGAACATATATATATACACATATACACACACATATATACAGATGTATGTATACTTGGTTGTCTGTATCCATGAATGTGCATGTATACTCACAGTGACAAACTGACACACGTAAACACAGACATACAAATATTTGTGTATAATATATTTAAGACGTATATGCATATTATGTATATGTATATATATATGTATATATATATATATATATATACATATACACATATATATATTAATATATATTTATATGTATATATATATATATTTAAATATATACATATATATATATGTGTGTGCATACTTAAACGGAATCCAAACTCCACTGTTAGTAGTAATTTAAAGATTAATTTTTTATGAGCCACGTAACTGAAGACATTCTAATTGCTTCTTGAGAATTTCAGAAAGGTATTACAAGTAGTTTTTATTGTTGCCGTCATCGTCACCATTGCTGAAGCAATTATAGCGAAATTTGTACTGCAATAATAATGGTATTTAAACATATATATATATATATATATATATACATATATATAAAAAAAAATAATAGCGAGAAGTGATATTTAATTGCATTACTTGGCCTCATAATTGCGACTAATTAATTTTCATAGTCATTTACCCATCTGTCAGGTCTAATTAGATTTTAATTTGATTTCATTTAATTGCATCATTCAGGGCTGCTCCTTTGATTAGGAAAAAGAAAAAAAATGCCTCATCTTGCAGATATTTTAATATGATATATTGTTTCAAGTAACTTCTCCCATTTTAATAGTCCCACGCATTTCATGCTACTGCAGATGAGCCACATATCCATAGGTACATGCGACGTAAACATGTTTCAGTACAGACTTTCGGTTTCGCGTCAAAGTATAGTTTAAATATTTATGTTTTCGTTGACTTTTACGGAATCTCGTCGAAAAATGTTTGATATGTATGTGTGTTGAGTGAATTTATATTTATATACGTATGTATGACATGAACTTCTCTATAAAAATAATTTAAAATTAGATTGAATGATCAATCAATTTATTTTGCAACTGAATGATTAATCAATTTATTTTGAAACGAATACATATTTCTAAATTTTCCAAGCAAATGATCAGTCTATACATGTGTGTGTTTGTGAAATGTGTATATATTAGTTCGTTATTTACCTGAAAAATAATGAGGCAAGTAAGCAACCAAGGTCTTGTCAAAAAATAAAATGTTAAACCTAATATGTTGAGTGCTAAACATTTATCTGCTAGACCCAGTATATTTATATATTTATCTGCAATTTATGTTAAACACATTGTGTGTGTGAATGCATATATAGATAGATATGTGTGTATTATAGATCAGGATTCAAGTGAATCAAGCACTTTAAAGATAAGGCACCGGGTCGGGTCGAAAAGTAGAATATGTACACAACAAAAATAGAGGAATACATACGCCGGTACGGAAGTGCAGGGGGATATACATTGGGGTTATGTATAGGATTAACTGTGCGCGACTGAATTTATCCATAGCCTTGATACTAATAAAAAAAACGCACTAAATATGCGATCCGTAAAACACTTCGGATCTACGCAAGGAGTAGATTCCAAGTGAGGTGAATAATAAATTAATAAAATAGATGGCTCATGTGTCAGTGCATTACAGCCGTTTCCATCGAATTTTTAACTGATTTCTGAAAACATTTTATCATTAGAAAACAATCGTTTTCATCAGGTGAATACATAAAATTTAACATTTAAAAACATTCAATATCCAATGGCATGAGCACTTTCATGGTTTCATGAACCTTTGCTGGTCATGTATATATATATATATATATATATATATATATATATATATATATATATATACATATTCTTCGAGAGAGAGAGAGATACATATATATATATATATATATATATGCGTCAGTGTGTGTGTGTGTGTGTGTGTCCGTGTGTGTGTGCGCGCACATAATTGAGATTTTTAATCTTTGATGTCCGGTTAATAATACGAGAAATTATACACTCTAGTATTTTTATAGTATTTTAAAACTATGAGAATTTACCTCCAGAAATCCATATTCTACAATAAAGACAAGCAGTTTGAAGCAAATGTTCTATTTAAAACTAAATTATAACGCAACGAACATATTTCGTGACTTCCCAGCACATTATATGCTGTAAATCAATGAATGATCACCGTATAGAGAAATTGAGTGGAATAAGGAATTCTGTCCACTATTACTTGGCGACTGATGCTGGACTGTTCACGTATACTGAACAGGCGCTGGTGTGAGTGTCTGTGTGTGTATGACTAACAACAGTTCGGTCACAAATTTTAATGCAGTGTTCCAACAATTGATAGATAGATAGATATTGACAGACAGACAGACAGAAGGTAGACTGACAGACAGACAGACAGAGAATTAGATAGATAAATAGATAGACAGAGAGAGAGAGAGAGAGAAAGAGAGAGAGAGACGGTGAGAGGATAGATAGATATAGATGTTCGCGAAGTTCACAATTTTACATGTTTGTGTGTATTTTTGTAGTAGGTCTTATTACACCATTCATTCCATGTATTTTAAAGACAAAAATACGGATTACAAATCAATACATCCATTAAGATATATATATATATATATATATATATATATATATATATATATATATATATATATATATATATATATCTTTTGAGAGGTGGGGAGGTATTTTTTCAAAATATTTTCGTCTCGAGCAAAATAGAAATAATAACCACAATTAGAACTCAAAAATATCTAATGAGAATTCTTCATTTTGAATATTGTCTTCAATGTGGGAATATGGTTCAACAAAATATATGCCAATGGCCCATTGCCTAGTTGCTCTCAACAAAATCGCATTTTAATGCATATGAATTTTCTAAAAAACATTCTCAATGTTTGGCAATTAATTGATTGCATGTTGTGTTCCTATATATAACGCTTTGTCAACAAAAGTTATATATCATATCTCATTGACATACTGAATTTCTGGTGCAGATATCTAAGAATCGTAAATATTACGAGGCATTTACATACGAATGTACAAAGAGTTGTATATACACATGCATTCCACACACGCATGCATACATAGTATATATTGTTCATGTACGTATAGTGTGTATATATTACGGGGGTTCGCTTGCGCATGTGTATATACACACAAATAGATTGTTTATGCATACACTCATAAATAATCTGTTTTGCATACATAAACACACGCACGCACACACACACACACACGCACACACACACGCACACACATGCTCCTCGTTCGGTAAACAGTGAATTTCAGAGCAAGTTCTATTAGTACATATAGCTTCCTAAATATTATATATATATATATATCTATATATATATATGTATACATGACGAAAAAAAAGGAGCATCAGTATATTTGAATAATATGTTGGATCATGTTAAGGGTTACTTTGGATACGCATATTTCGTATGTAAACACTAATGTGAAGAAATATTGCTTTGTTGTGTATTTCGTCTACTTTTATGTTCTGAGTTTAAATTCACCGAGATCGGTTTTGCCTTTTGTCCTTTCGGGTCAATAACTTGCGTACATTTGCTTACTGGGGTCGATCCAAACGATTGGCCACCCCTCCCCCAAAATTTCGGATCTTATGCCTAAAATAGAAAGGAATATTACTTTCTGGCGAGAGTGTATTATGTGAAACAATTTTTTAAAATATATTTTCGGGTTCTTCACATTCACGCTTGGAGTAGTTTGTTGCATACATACGTGGAATGAGATACGCCTACACTCTCATGTATCCACACACAAACATCAGACAGAGGCATCGACAACCGTACTCATTTATGTAGGCTAATAGCCATAAAATATCACCCTACATACTCATGTAAGAATGGTAGGAAGATTTATATTAAGAAGGAACAAAAGCACTATTAAGAGGGATGGAGTAATGAAAAAGATAACGAATAACGAAAGCTATAAAATGCTAATACTCAGAGATATTAGAATCTGACTTTTCTACTCTTTCATATGTTGCAAGGGAGTATTAAAGTTCTTGCTATCTGGTACTTTGCTTTGCTTTTATTTATACATACATACGTTATTACGTCTTACTATAATGGGTCATTGATAATTTGAAACAGATGTAAAGATAATCGCTTGTCTGCGTCATGTTAACAGTATATGCAACTGCTCATATGAATAGACTCCTCAAACTTGTTTTTGTTTCTTTGGTTTTCTAGTTGCATAGTATACATATATATATATATATACACACACACATATATATGTGTGTGCGTGAGTGTGTATTAAGCGGCGCGCGTATGTAAATATATGACACATATGTGTGTGTACATGTCTCTTAATACTTAGGAACAGGTATTGTTTTATAACAGCCCCCGATTCAGTAAAGTTTACCAGTAGAAAAAGTTACCAGATATGAAATAGATTTGCGGATCCATTCGAACGACTAAAATTCTACGGTGTAGTGCTCTGAGAAGACTGCTTTGCCATGTGCAATGAATGATGAAAGGGAAAAAAATTACGAGTAGCGTATACACACACACAGACATACACACACACATGTATATACATACATATACACACACACACACACACACACACCACACACACACACACATATATATATATATATATATATTATATATATATATATATATATATATATATATATATAAATATACACATATGAACACACAGGCACGGAATTTGAACTCAGAACGTAACGGCAGACGAAATACGGCTACGCATTTCGCCCGGCCTGCTAACGTTTCTGTCAGCTCGCCTCATGCAGTGTTTATGCATATGCAATATTGAGGTTAGTTAAAATATGTTTGTGACATATTTCAGCTACGAAAAGGCAATTTCATAGCGGTTACCGTGGAGAAAAAGTCTGTGTTATGGTTAAAAGATATAAACCACCTTATCAGTCCCGAATTGCCTACATTTCGGATTCCCAGATATGTTTCCAGTTCTCTAGCCGTTAAGAATGGGAAATGCCTAAGAGAGGCTACACTGGATAGACCTTATTAAAGCTTTAAATAAAATACAGTTAAGAACATTGATTTGCATCAGTAGACCGCCGAGGCCGCGGAAGTCACCGCAATTTTAGCGTCACGCAGGGTTTCGGCGTAAGCAAATTTAAGTTACTTAAAGTATGTTTGTTACATCTTTTAAGTAACTTATTAGAAAGGGTGGCTTATCAGCAATTAGAACATAATTTTCAGCAATATTAATAGAAGTCACAAAACTGACAGAGCGTACTGACTAACACCGTTTTGCTAAAAATAAGATTTAAAATAACTCAAAAGCCACAAAATCTCTGTCTTATTGACTGACAAAGGGAGGTAAGTCTCCAGCGTACATAACCGGGTCGCAATTTCAGATTTTGATGTTGACCATCTTAACCCTTATCAGCGGCTCATAACATCTAGCTACATCTGTCACTCTTAAAAGAAAAAAACCGTTAAAAACGAGTGCTAATTTTCAAAACGTAAAAGTGTAAGCAACAAGTGGGTGTCTTTTTTGTTGAAATTCACCGAGGAGCCGTCATCGAATTTGTAAGTGTTTAACATGGCGTAAATGTCAGTATTTATCTATGGAAATAAGTTTAAATGCGTAACCACAGAGTTGAATCATTATTTTATGCACGTATGTTCAATTATTTCTTGTAAATTTATTTCTTTCAACTATTTTCGTATGTACTTTCGCAACATCTAAGACAAGTCCTTTTATTTCCTATCTTTCTGATCTTTCTTTTTATATTATATATTGTTGTTTCTAAATTTGCTCAAAATATCTTTTAGTAAATCAGTATATATATATGTATATGTGTGTGTGTGTATAAGTGTCTGTATGTATGTATATACATATATATATATAATATATATATATATATTTCCGTGTGTGTATATATATATATGTGTGCGTGTATGTATTTATATAGATGTGTATATATATATGTATATATATATATATATATATAAATATATATATGTATATTTATATATATATGTATATACATTAATATATGCGTGTGTGTTTCTGTGTGTACTTACTTATCATAGAGGGACGGAGAGAGATAGGAGAGAGACGAAGTGAGAGAGACACAGAAAGAGAAAGAGAGAGAGAGAGAGAGAAAGAGAGAGAGAGAGAGAGAGGGAAAAGTGCACGGAAGAGAATCAACAAACAAAACTGAACAGAAATAAAACGTGCGATAATGAAAATCGAATAATATTGTTTTGCTAACAGTGTCCTAATTGTATTCATTATTTCTAGGTTGTTCAAAATGTGTTTATTTCCAATAGAAATATAACTAAAAGAGTTTCTCGAAGAAACACACTGTAATGTTATATTGATTTTTAATGTGTGTGTATTTCAAATTAAGGAAGGAGTGGATATTCTGTTTAAAGAATGTACTAAAATAGTGTGTGTGATATATTTAGTTTTTATTTGTCGGCAAGAGAATATAACACCAATGTCAAGTATTGCAAATATGCAAAACATAGACAAGTAAATATATGTATGTGTGTGTGTGTGTGTGTGTGTGTGTGTGTGTGTGTGTGTGTCTGTCTGTGTCTGTGCATACATAGATAACACACGCGCAACCACACACGTATACATATAGGTCTTGGGCAAAATAATGAAAAAATCTTAAAATGTCAAACAAATTTATTTTAATATGGGGTAGCACCACCTTTCGCAGTAATTACAGCTTGAATTCTGTGAGGTATGGACTCATACAAAGTTTGAATTGTTTCCGAAGGAATTTGTGTCCATTCTTCAGCTAAAACAGTCTTCAGTGCTTTTAGTGATGATGGTGGAGAATATCGACCCCTTGCTTGTTTTTCTAAAATGCACCATAAATGTTCAGAGATATTGAGATCTGGGGACTGTAGCGGCTAGATAATATGTTCAATTTCACTGGAAGGTTCCTCATGCCATTCAGATGCGTGATTTGGTGCATTATCATCCTGAAAGATTGTTTCCCTCCGGAAACAGTTATGCAACTATAGCATGAATTTGATCAGATAAAATGCTTAAATACACTTGACTATTTATTCTGCCATGACGGGAAACCATTGGGCCGGCGGATTTCCAAGATATAGCCGCCCCCCACCATCATCACAGATCTTCCTTCATGTTTAAGAGTTGGAAGAAGGCAGACTGGGTCAAATGCTGCTTTTGGCTGACTCCACGCGTATACTCGGCCGGTGATCGGAAATAAGGTAAAGAATGTCTCGTCCGATAAAATAACTTTCTTCCACTTTGCTTGGAACTAATTCTGTATGTTTTTACTCAACTCAAAATGCTTTGCAACATTTGTTGTTAGAAGTAGCGGTTTTCTGATTGCATCCCTCCCGTGAAATCCGGCTTTGTACATCTGCCAGTTTTTTTTTATGGATACTGGGTTCTCAAGTTGCTCATTAATCTCTGCAGTCATTTTGGGAATAGTACTTTTGTAATCCTTTCTAACAATTCGGGTAAGAGTTCGACGGTTCAAATTTTGGTTTTCTTCCGGAGTTTTGCTTCGACGAGGTCATTACTTTCGAGACAGTACTTCTTGATACACCAAATATTTCAGTTGTTTTCGTTATGCTAGCGCCTGCCATACGAGCACCAACGCTTGAAAGTCCGATAGATATGTCAGTTTAATGAAGTTTAATTACCTTTTTTTGATGATATCTGAAAAGAAACAGCAATTTTAGAGAAACATATTAAACAATACTAATAATAAAAAAAACAACATAAAATAAACTAATGTTTGACGGTTTTATAGATATTTCAAAATTTTGATGCTATGAAGCTAGGTGTTTCCATTATTTTGTCCACCCCCTGTACATACCCACACATACATACACAAACGCCCACGCATATAAGTGTATGAAAGGTGTGATTCAGACCCGAACTTACAGAAGAAGAACTACGATATTCAAATGACTCTCTTAATCCGTAGGTCCTATATTTATTTGTGAATGAAAGTGATAGGCTGTTTTATCTTTTAGCCTGCATCTCCTTCAACTGTAATGGAAAAAGTAATTATTTTAATTAGTTCGGTGTCCAATCTGAAGAACTGTACAATGAAACTTATAGCATACACATACGTAGACATACACATAGATGCACATACATACTCACTCACGCACAGTTACACACACATACATATATATATATGCACAAGCATACATACGTAAAGTCACACCCATATACACAAATGCATATATACCTTTGCAGATGTGTCTGTTTGTATGTATGTATCTATCTAGGTAAGTAGGTAAGTAGGTATGTATGTATATATATATATATATATGTACTATGTATGCATGTATGTATATATGTATGTATGTATGTATATATGTATGTATGTAGGTATGTATGTATGTATGAAGGTAGGTAGGTAGGTAGGTAGGTTTAGACATAAAGACTAACAAGCGGTTCTTTGGTCTTAATTGATGATATTTGCCTTCATTATTGAGAACATGGTCCCATCTGTTCGTGAAAGTGTTGATCCCTCAGGCATAAAAGTCTTCAGGTTCCGAAGTAAAGAACATTTCAATAACATTTTTAACCACTTCACAATTAACATGCTGCTTTACTTCTAAATAATTTTGCGATGATCTTTAAAAATATAAGACATGGTAAGGTGAAGTGATCCATAGTTTTTTCCTTGACCAATATGTGGTCTTGCATTATGGCGTAAGAGAAACATCCCTTTACAAGTGACCAATGAGAAGCTCTTCTACTGCATTTTCGCTTTCAATTCTTTCAATTACAACGATATCTCCTCGCAGTAAATCTTTCGTTTTCTCTTTACCTTTATCACAGGAAATATATTCCTAAGTGTGATTTAATTTGAACTACTTTTCTAATTGCCGTACGTTTGCTTAGGATCTTGCTCGATTGCAATTTTCAGATTTTCAATATTAACAGACATTTGTCTTCCAGATTGAAAAGTAGCGAAAGAAAAAATTTCCCAATAAACAGCTGAAACTATTGGTAGCGTATAAGAACACTTACAACCATCAGTTTCGTAGACAGAACGAATATTTCGTGCCGTTTCCATTGTTGACGAGCTTCTTTTTAACTAAAACAGCATGCTAGATCTGATATAGGCCTAATATTTATATCTTCTACCTCTTTCAATCATTACACTGCAGTCATACAGGGACCCCACCTTCAAACTTTTTACACAAACGAATTTGTATCAATATTTATTTTCTCAAGTCTGATACATTTTCCATCGGCCTCTTTTTGCCGAACAGCTAAGTTACGGGACGAAAACACACCAAGACCGGTTTCCAGCTGTGATAGCAGAAAGCGCAAAGACATCTATATACATACTCCCACACATATACGACGGGAATTTTTCAGTTTCCTTCTACGAAACCTACCCATGAGGCTTTCATCGTGCCGAGATTGTGATGCCACTTTGTGGGACTGAAACCCGAACCACGTGGTTCGAAAGCCAACTTCTTACCACAAATCCACACTTCCTCTTCTCTCTGTATATATATATTGATCATTTCTCCATTTTCCTGTTGGTAATACACTTCTCTGCATTGTTTGTTAGGAAATGGTTTATATTCTCTGTTCACTGGTCCTATCTAGATCGGTATGAGCACGTAAATTCGTATAGGAAAATACGCAGCCTCACAGCATGTCATATAAAACCCAGTGCCTTTTAGGTAGCTGAGACTTATTAGTGGTTGCTGCGGGTACCTTTTGGTGGCTCATGTAGTACCTTCTACTGATTTCCAAACCATATCATTAAGCATAACAACTTTCACCATTGAGCCTGCAATGTGAACCCGAACTAGTAATGAATGAATCAAAGATAAAAGATGTTACACCTGCTATGTATATGGTAGCTGGTAATTCACTCCTGCTACTTTCACTCCGGGTATTTTAACTCCGGTAATTTGATCCTCGGTTATTTGACTGCCAGCCAATTTCACTCCTGGTAATTTTATTCCCGATATTAGAAAAAAATAATAGCTGAAATAAAGATAAAATAAAAAGAACAAAAGTACTTCAATATATTACTAAACACTTCAATAATGATGAATATTTTGAGCTATTGCTCATAAAAAGTCCATCTTATTTTTGGAACGATGTCGTTCAATGATTATCTGCGCCTGTTTGTTTATCTTTCTATACTTACTTTTCTTTTCTTTATTTTTTGGTCTCGGAGATCTCACTTCAATCAAATTCCACCTTTCTCAATTGTGCCAAGTTTTCTTCGCTTTTCAATACAGTAATTAACTTCCATAGATTCGGATGTGTGCAAGTTAAAGAACTTTGTAGTACGCTGTGATATCCCTCTAAATTGTTATTAGTGCGAGGCATATCCGATTCTGTTCAGAAGCGGACATTCCAACTATCAATAGGAAACAAAAGAGTTCTTCATTGTCTAATTCCTCTATCTCGCACGGATCCTATGTACAATAATTCAAAGTAGGACACAAGTTCTTGCGGAATAACGTCATCATCTACAAGATCTTTAAATCCATCAGTCATATCATCCAGCGGAAGAAAAGGCAGCTCAGAAAAGCATCTGATCTTAATGCTAAACTCATTATCATGATGGTATCTTTCCTTAAAGCCAAATTCACATACTATTTTATGCACATTTTGAGATAGATAAAAAAAAAAACAACATGAGATGGAAGCTCAAGGAAACACAGATAAGATGTTATTAATATGAGCTTTTCGCCATCATGACGTTTCCATAGCTCAGGCCTACACATAATTCATTTAGCTTATTTGTCTGGAAGTAATGCAAACAATTGCGGAACACTGAACGAGTCCACTTGAATATGAAGCGTGTACAACTGATAAAATATAGATGGAAGCACTTAGAAGTTCCATCACCTGCCCAGCGTTTTACATTTACTAAGTTATCAAGTCCTTTATCAGTTGCAAACATGAGTAACCTGTCTACATCAATTTCACCACTACCAAACTGAAAGAAAAATTCGCCATTATCAAGGAACTTGTATTCATCAGTTATTTCATAACCAAATCGACTCTGAGGGATTGGAGGGGCACTTACTTTTGCTTGACGCCAGTTCCCTATATTACGAAATTACCAACGAAGAGGAGGGCATGTGAGCTATTTCGTTTTCATCAAGATTTACACAAACAATGACAATTAATGAACGAGAAGATTCCTGGGAAGTGGCTGCTTGTGTCTTTAGGTCCGCCAAAGTTTTGTGAACTTTGGGTTTTGAAGTTACTACCACCGAGACCTGCATCCGTGGCCGGGTCTACCCGGGCTCGCGCCAGCGGCTTCCACGAACTCGAGGTACTAACAAGCAAATTCGAGAAAGAAACTGGAAATAACGTGAGAACAGAGCAAGCCCCATAACTTGTTCTGCTGGGGACAGCTAGGAATTTGAGATTGGTACTTAGATGTAGAATGTCCCCTACGATAATCAGGAACCAAGTATCAAATTTTATAATGTGCGGGAAACGACCCTGTGAGACTTCTGACTGCAGGCTGCTGTCTGCTTTCACAGAATCTACCAGAACAAACAAAACCGAACGTTCTGAGAGGTAATACAACAATAATAATAATATATTTCAAAGTTTTTTCTTTTTTTTATTACCGAGAGGGAATTTACCAAGAGTGAAATTCATTGGCAGTCAAATTACCTACAATCTATCTATCATCTATCTATCTATCTATCTATCTATCTATCTATCTATCTATCTATCTATCTATCTATCTATCTATCTATCTGTCTGTCTGTCTGTCTGTCTGTCTGTCTCTCTCTCTCTCTCTCTCTCTCCTCTCTCTCTCTCTCTCTCTCTCTCTATATATATATATATATATATATATATATATATACATATAGGATCTTTGAAATTTTTTTCATAAATATACATATGCTTTGTATTTACAATATATTTCTTATTTTTATTTCGTCTGTCTTCACGTTCTGAGTTCAAATTCTGCCAAGGTTGACTTTGCCTTTATTCCATTCGGAGTTGATAAATTAAATAGCAGTTACGTATTGGTGCCCCCTCCTCTAAAATGTTGAGCCTTGCGCCCAGAGAAGAAAATAATATAATTCTTATTTGTCTTTTGTAATAATTGTAATATTCACGAAGATACAGAATTAAACCAATCATATATTTTTAAATAAATGCATTTTACTACTTAATAAATCGTATGCTACGTATATGGGAACTATTTTGACAACCACTATTTATATTAACTGTAGCAAGGAAAAATTTATTCCCATTTCATGGCTAAGGAACCATATTTTGTTTTTCCATATATCGAATGTATAATGAAATATAAAATTATAGGAGTGTAACATTTGCTATTCTTTCGTTACATAGAATTCCATAAATGATTAATGTATATTTTTTTCTGAAATCCTTGCATCCATTTTATAAAATAGGGTTTTCAAAGAATTATAGCAGTGTTTAAATACATATATAAATATGTTAGCTATTTCAGATTTTTATAGCTTCACGTCACTTTTTATATTGGCTCATGTTGAAATGAAATAATAATGTCTCTTGTGTATGAGTGCTCGCTAAATTTCACTGAAATTAGCAACATAAATACGTACTACGTAAATACATGCAAGCATACATAATTACATATTCATGTTATGTATATATATATAAGCATCTATATACACATTCACTAAATCGCAGGCGCGCGCACACGCACACACGTATATATAATTTCGACTGAAAACAGGTTGCACTTTCTCAGGGTTGTATTTCTTCGAAGCGTACACCGGTTTAGCCCTATAAGGATTCATTTTCCGGGACTTTGTTAATTAGTGTTTGTATTATTGTTGACGGTTCATCTTCGACATCAGTACTTTGCACTTATGAAGTGTATATATATATACATACATATATATATATTTATATTGCTATGCGCAAATCTATTTAAAAATTTCTATTTTTATATGAAATTATGTTTCAATACTTGACAGTATACACCACCGCTGTATAGCCCTAGGAAGCATCGACGCCACCTGGGCTATACAGCGGTGGTGTACCCCCCTACTGTCACGTTCGTGTTAGATTGACAGTATACAACAATTCTATTGCCCCACCACCGTACATGTCTCTACGAGAGATTTAAACATTTTGCATTTCTGTTTCAATACTTATTCCACATTAATGATGGATTTTCGAATAGTAAGCAGCGCGATAAATATTTTGCTGGCTATGCATTGTTTTTATCAGTAACTATGAACATCTGTTTGCGTACATATAGAGCTGCGCTTATGAACTATACCTCATTATAGGAAAGTATATGTCATTGAAAACAAAGTACCTTTGTTTACGAAAACTTGAGAGAATATCTGAAATGCTGGAAATAAGTAAAATATTGATACGATACTGGTAGTCATATTTTAATGAGTATATAGTATGTTATTCTCATTATTTTCTTTTATCTTTCCGTCTTGCTTATGTGTCAGGTTGTGATTTAAGTGAGTTTTATTTCTGATATTACTAGAAGACCGAAATACCTAAATAGATTTTTTCGTCCTGGAGCTTTCTATTTGGTATTTTCTTATTGAAAGATGTTAATGCAGTACAAATAACTATGTAACGAAAGTGCAAATAAACTTTGTGATGTTTACTGAAGATTTCCCTGCTATACACTGTATTTCCACTCGTGGGAGGTTGGATCAGTAATATATAAAATAACTGCAAAAAATATTAACCCTTGAAAACCAAAGAAAATCTATTACCAACTGGATCCAATGAACCCAATATTTTTCATTAAATTAAATTTTATTCAAAATATCACTATTTCTGAGCTACACTATATATGCTATCAGGTGAATGAAGAATTACTGTTTCTCACAAATTTTAATAGCAGAAAAATACAGCTTACAGGATATATTACAAATTCTTAAAATAGCAAAAATACAAAATTACAGCTCTTCATACAACACTGGAATGTTTTTGGCAAAATATGGATATTACAATTCTTACATGTAGTACAAGTTTTCCTGCCTTCTCTTTTAGGTCACACAAAGAACATCTTCCATTTATCTTTCGCTGAAGAATCTCAAATGAGATCATCGTCTGATCTTGTTTGTTTGAGAAATGTTAGCGGAACTAGAAGAATATTTGTCATGTACTTCTTTAGCATTAGCTCCAGAAACTTCCATTCCTAAATGAAATAGGCACTGTCATCATTTTCAGAACAATAGAAGTTATCACTACTATTCTTCCCTTCCTTTATCTAATTCCAGAAATCTTTTCGATATTTGGTCTTCACTCAAGTTTTCACGTCTTGGAAAGCACAACTGAACTATATAAAACATGATAGCAGACTAAAGGCAGATATTGCTGTCTCACATATCTATACTCTTCTGAAAAATGATGCAATATGCAATAAGAAATACATCATCACATAGAAATATGACACCATCCTATAACCTAGCAGATTGAAGGTGATGCACTATCACACAAATTTGCAGGAATATTTTCATAATGTTTCCTATTTTATCTAAAATTCAGCAAATAAATTGAGTACAATTTTATCTATTTTATATCTGATAAATATCTAGGAAAATCATATTTGTTACAGCTTATATTCTGTTTCGAATGACAAGACTAGTGTCTGAATTTAATGCGAGGGTCGAATCGACCCTACGTTAACACAAATTTCATGTTAAAAAAAAGTACAAGTTAAGTAAGACTTGCTTCTGGGTCAACAAATTGTTCTGATTCTTATTCTGATCTTTATTTCTCCAGATTAGGCACCGTTGTCCTGTACCATGAACCATATGTTTTATAATATACTGCATAATATTGCGTATTGAACACAACATTGCAAATACTGAAAGTTACAAAAAACAAAACAAAAATTTAGTTGGTATAACAAAACATATTGGTTATGTATTAAAAACACACCTGTCAGTTTAAGCAACTTTTGTCCTTCTAAGCCTCTTGTGCGGAGTGTGATCTTTTTCTTTTTATACCCCAGCAGTAGTCTGCCAACATGCCAGGGTTCCATTTTCCTTTGAATCGTTGTTACATCACTGAATTATCCTGATGGAATCTTTCGCAATGTTCATCACTCACATCACCAAGATTCTCCGCAAAAAATCCAAATGAGAGTTACCCACATGAACTTTTAGTGACATGTTACATTCCATATCATGATAATGACTCAGCAGATCATTCACAACTAGCACATAGTCTTCTGAACGATGGTATTTCCAGTTGCTCAAAAAGTTCACTGATGTCATTTCAAAAGCAAAAGTCATCCTACATGGTGAATAATGCAAACAGGTCCTCTGTACGTTTTTTGTAATGTGTTATCTTCACTGTACAGTGTTTCTCAAGAAGATTATGTTCTTGAAGCCTTGACGCCAGAAACTCACTTTTCTATTTAGTTAAATAGAGAACCCTGCACAAGTCATTTAGAGCCTCTTGAGAAGATGGCATTGGTTTATTCTCACTTTCTGGATCATTGGGCTCTACACATTCACCACTTGAATGTTCATCCGTACTGCTGGAACTCTGCATCTCTTGATCTGGAGGTTTGGACACAGGTAATTTTTCTGAGTGCTCTAGTGGGTGCATTGCTGATTGCAAATTTGGGTAAACAATGTATTTCTCTTTCTTTGCTGCAGTACAGCCTGTAAAGTCATGGTAACAGAAATAGTAATCATTAGAGTGATCTTTCTGCTCACGCCAAATCATTGGCACACCAAACTTCTTGCGAACATTTTTCCTGCATACCAGGCACTCAATGTCTTCACACATGTAAGGCAACACACATGAGGGCCCCATGACTTATCCTGGTCTACTAAGTAACAACCGAAGTACGCCTTGTATATTTTCTTGATATGGCATGTAATACTGCACTTTTCTTTAACATAAGTCGTTTCCCCACAGATATAACAGAATCTATTTGGATCATTTTGGAACTGTCTTGCACTCATTGTTGAAAACAAAAAAGATCTGAAAGATAAAAAATAACATTAAACACAAGCTTTGAATCACATTGTATCTCTAGCCCTGGGTTAAAACCCATTTTACAATGCGGTAGAAAATTTTATTTAATAACAATGACAAAAAGCGTATACAGTGACGATTCTGTAGAAACCCTGCCTAATTCAACAAAAAGAAGGCCAGAAATGGATTTCCCATGTCATTTAGCATTTAAAAATGGCCACATATCTCTTGTACTTTGTCGAGTGTTGCACAGTGTTATTAATGCATAAAATGAAGTTTTCTAAAGGATTTTAAGGATTTATACAGAAAATTTCCCATTTGACAGATAAAAGTGTCAATTAAAATTAAGAGTCACAAGAAATCAGAACAATCAAATAATGTAAACAGTAAGAAAAAGCAACTGAAAAACAGAAATGGGTCCGTTGGTTAAGCAATATTCTTGGAGTGACAGCAGCTATTTCTTTTGACGATTTCAAATATTTTTTCCCAATTACGTTATTGCAGTGTTGAATAACATCAAAGAAATTATTTTCGATATGTTTCAGAAAAACTTTATAGAGTTTCAATTTAAATATGAATAGCATTCCAAAAAATATTATTCATATCTCCTGAAGTAATTTGGTTGAAAATCAAAGAAAATATTATACAATTTTACAAATTCTACTTACAATTTAATTTGTAAAGAAATATATTGCAGCCTTTAGTACACGGCAACGAAAAAGAGAGACAAGTATGGTTGTATTTTGTTTGCACCTCTTGGAAAACTCTCAACTTTTACCTACACAAAGAGAAATATCAGAATGCATTTATATATCCTACCGTCTTCAGCTATTAAGCAAAGCGTCACATTACTTCCATAACAATATGTTACACTGCCAATAGAATATCTGTTGTTTCTCAAGAAATGCAGTTGTGGTAAGTCACGCATAAATTATAATCAAACAGACGATAAAAAATATAAAATCAATATTTATGATTATAGGTTACAGAGTTGGGTTAATCAATTATAAAATAAACTAAATATTCTTGGCTTCGTAAAAATAACCCAATATTTTAATGACAGTTAATATTAGGCTGAAACCGTAAATTGTTCCATCAAATGTTCTGTCTTTTGTACGATATCACTTGAAAGAATGCCAGACGCCAGATATTTGTTGTAATAATTCCAGTTGTAACTTGTTGTCGTATAGATATATATTGCGGCAAGATTGTTAAAAGGTCGAATGGCTAAATGCAAGAATCTTAGACGTTTCATATCAAATTACCATACCCACACATTGTCAGGAAGCAATCTTTCTTCCTTTGTTAGTTGCGCCACAAATACATTCGAGAATTGCCGATCTCTATTGTTATAGTTGTTGTTGTTTTTGTTGTTGTTGTTGTTGCTGCTGTTGTTGTTGTTGCTGTTGTTGTTTTTGTTGTTGCTGTTGTTGTTGTTGTTGTTGCTGTTGTTGTTGTTCTTCTTCTCCTTTTCTTCTTCTTCTTCTTCTTCTTCTGATTATTATTATTATTATTATTATTATTATTATTATTATTATTATTATTATTATATTATTATTATTATTATTATTATTATTATCATTCAGTAGTTTTATTTCTATTACGTGCTTTCACATCTCTACCGAGCGCAGCTCTGTGTGCTGTTATGCTCTTACGGTTACTGTAATGAAATGGTTTTGCCTAGGATGTGTGCAGTTCCCAGTAGTGCAATTTTCTGTATGTTATATATATATATATGTAAGTCCTGGTGTTTTTGTTATGTATTTGTTTGAATATTTTTTATCGTACCTAATGCGCCCCCTATGACAGGAATTGTTTCATTTCGTTTAGGGAAACGTTGTCAATTGCTGGTATTGAATCGTCAATTAGAAAGCATGTTTTCTTCATGATCTCTGACAACTGTATCTGGCCTATTGGCCTTAATTTCTCTATCTGTGTGTATTGGCATATCCCAAAGTATGGTTGCTTTCTCGTTTTCTGTGACCTTTTCTGGCCTGTACTTATACCGTCATTCTTCTGTTGTTATTCCATAGTGTTGGCATTGCTTCCAGTGTATGCAGATCCCAACTATGTCGTGCCTGTGCATATATTCCTTCTTAGCCAAGACTGGGCAGCCAGAGATATCATTTATTGTTTCTTGTCCACGTACACATATTGTGCAGTGACTTGTTATTTT